>NC_035447.2:119437914-119737914 GCF_002127325.2 Helianthus annuus | reverse complement strand
GATGCCAACCGCTACCAACGTTCACTTTTTTACGAGGCCCATCAGCGGATACACGGGTTTCCTGGGATGTTGGGTAGTCTTTGTCACACCCCAACCGATGGCGGAACCTCGGGGTGCGACACTAAGCGTTCAGATTGCTCATGAGATTCCATAACACTAGATGTTTCGATATAAATTAAATAGATTTCATGCAACAAATTGTCTAATACATCAATCACCAAAACCAACCAACAAGTATCGAGAATTACACCAAGTTTCAAATATTGTTCACAGTTTAATTAAATTAACTAGGTGAGTTTTTAAGCATCATCCTAGCTTGATTCCTGTATCCTACATCCTATCAGCCTGCAACATGTATTAAAATAAAGTCAGTACAAAAAAACGTACTGGCGAGTATACAAGTTTGGGTATATAGCATAATAGATTTAAAGACTCATATCCATCATGTAAATGATAATATAGTTTCAGCCATGCTAGTGTTCGCAGTCCAAGTGATAGCCCAAGTGTCCCGATGCTTTAACCACTTTCCCAAGAATCAAGGAAAGCAAATAGAATCCTCCTAACAATACCCCCGAGAATAATGGGGAGGTGCATCTTCCTATAGCGCTACTATTGTTAAGGCGGAACTACACACAAGGATTAAACGTTCACATAGCATAAAGAATCAAGGATCAAGAATCACAAGTATCAAGTTTCACATTCACAGAGGATAGAGTTTAGATTCAAAAGTCTCAAGTGTCAAGTTTCATAGAATACATGTTACATCCCAAAAGTTTAAAACGAAAAGGGATCGAGTATACTCACAGTGATTGCTTAACAGTAATCTATTATTGGATCAAAGGGAGCTCTTAGAATTAGCCTAGTTATGGATTAATAGATAAGCGTCGAGCAGAATAACAAGAATCGTGCAAAGTGTCGGTTCAGTCCTCTGATCGGATGGCCATCCAGACGGATGGTCATCCGGTCAGATGACTTTGTGAGTTGGGACGGACCGCCATCTGATCGGATGGTGATCCGTACGGATGGCCATTTGATCGAATGGTCATTCGATCCAAGATGAGATTCCAAAATGTTAAACTTTTTGAAATGTTCAAGTAGCAAGATACCAAGTCATTTGGTCGGATGGTCATCCGATCGGATGGCCGTTCGGTCGAATGACCCTTCGTGTGCAAGTTTCAAGGTTCAAAGTTTCTGATTCAAAAATAGTTTTAAGTATTGAAGGTTGTTGAGCGCATGTCACACAATCGGATGGCCATTCGATCGGATGGCAGTCCGATCGGATCGCCATTCGATTGCAATGACTTTGTTCGTTTTTGCAACCTTGTAAAGTTTCTAAGTTTCTGGTTTAGCGGTGACGGCATGGTACGTATTGAGACAACGGTAAACACATCAAGGCTCAGCCTGTCTGATCGGATGGGAATCACCCTGTCCGATCAGGTGTCTGTTCTTGACGGTGTTCATGTCGGAATCCGTAATCCGGCCATCTTCTCCGGCGATAATCCATTTCCAATCCGACTTCAGACTAATCATCAAGTCTTCAGTCAGTTTGGGGTCCGGATTCCACCTTTTTTAAGTAAAAAATTTGAGAAAGTCTGAAGATAAACATGAAATTGACTGAAAAGCTTAGATTTAGTAAAGATTTGGTATAAAGCACATGAAATTCCTTAGATCTGAGCTAGATCTTGACTAGAATGACATCACACAACTGTTTGTACAAACCACCATGATGACGTCATCCTCAAGAGCTCAAATCTCAGAGATTTCACGGTGAAAAGTGCGATTTCAAAGAAGAATCATGTAGAGAATAGTGTGTAGATTGAAGTTGTACAAAAATATAAGAGAAAACTTACAAGAGTCGGCCTAGAATTGAAGAAAAGTGCCCAAGAATGAGAGTGCGTGCGTCTGGATCGAAGGAGGCTGTCACATCAGTGAAAAAATGATGTGACAGGTCCTATTTATAGTGCAAGAGAGGAGTTAAGATGGGGTGTCAACGGATCGGATGGTTGTTCGATCGAATGGCCCTCCGATCGGATGGTCATCCGATCGGATTGCCATTCGGACAGTCCAATCCTTTTTGCCATTTTTCCGTCTTTGGTTCGTTTTGCGAGTTAGACTAAGCGTTGCATATTATAATGTAATAGTATCACATAACTAGATTATATCATTAACACAAAAGTTTCCAAGTTTCTGAGTTTACACAAGTGACAAGTCTCCAGTGTCACACCCCCCAAATCCACAAGCGGAGTATCACCGCAGGAGGCATGACATGACCAGGATCAAGCCACCAATCAAATTGAACAACGTATTAAAGTAAATATAAAACCAACCACAATATAATTGGTGTCCAAAAGAAATTAATCAAGTTCGAGTTATCAGCGGAAGCATAAAGTGTAAAACCAAAACATAAGTTTTAAAGGTTCAAATGTTTAACACGGAACTCAACAGTCCATGTCCCACAACGACCTCCCCTTCTCGTGCAAGCTCCATCTAAGCACCAAACAACCTGCAAGGCATGTAGCAACGAGTCAACAACAAAGTTGAGCGAGTTCACAGTTGATGTTCACTTTAAAGTTGTTCCCAAAAATCATAAGTTCTTTCGTAAACCATGAGTTAACCAATTCCTTGTTTCCCAAACCAAAACCAGTGGGGGCTACCCCATGTTAACCACAAGACCCGTTACCATATCGACAACTGACTGAGTCATGTTGTGCCCTACGTCAATGTCTATCATCATTGACTAAGTGCCCAGATCCATTAGTCCACTCCTGTCCTCTACGGCACGGTGTGAAGCTTGTCAAACCTAATAGCGCTATTTAACTAATAACCCGCTCGCCATTGGCCCGACAATTAAGTCGATATAAAAAAATGAGGGACTTCATGATAGAGTTTTGTCTAGTAAGTTAATGTTGTCATCCTTCCTACGGAGGAATGGAGGTACGTAATCTACCCAAGGAGAATACGCAGGTTCAATGTTGTAATCCTTCCCATGGAGGATGGAGGTACATATTCTACCCAAGGAGAATATGCAGGTTCCGTTTTAGTTTATTAACCCATTCCCAAACCACCGGGAATCCCATGCCTTGTAGAAAGTGTGAACTCACCTTAGGTTAGCTCGGTAGATACACGAAAAGGTCACTTGAGCTATATGTGGTCAACCACGTCCTAGCATGGTTACCATACAAGTCAGGTCTAGGTTCAAGTAGTGCACATAAGTTTTACACATAAACTAACAGGTTACAACATGTAATGATCATGGCAAGCATATTCAACACGTTAACAGTCAAGTACATATCATATCCGAACTTGTGCGACTCAAATGATTGGGCTCGCACAAGTTTAATGGCCCAACAGCTTTGTGCGATTCACTAATTGAAGCCCAATAATATCCGGCCCAACCTGTTGTGCGTCCAGCACAACTTGTGCGACTCACAACGGGTTGTGCGGCTGAAACAACCCGACCCTATAATATAACAACCCAATATTCACACGGCCCAAACAACAAACTGAAAGTCAACTTGTGTGATCCAAAACTACTTGTGCGATTGAGTTTTGGGCTTTAAGGCCCAAAATCATAATAAGGTTTAAACAGTTGTGTGTGGCCCAAGGCTTGTGCGATTAGCACCGTCTTGTGCGATCCACATAGCCTTGTGCGATCATGCATCACTAAACAGTGCACCGTGCTTTATTGGTTGCACCCATCTTGTGCGACTGCACTTGTGCGACCGGGGCTTGTACGATCAGATCAGATCTTGTGCGATCTGATCTTGTGCGACCGACAAACTTGTGCGACTCGTAATGCATCTCCTTAAATCATGCAAGTTAGTTACTAATTCCAATTAATTCGCTTGATCAAATTAACAGTTTCCAATCATACCAAAATCGATCAAATTAGAGTTTCAACATCACATTCTTATGAACCCTAATCATGTATAAAACAAAAACAGCAATCATAACACTTACACATATTCATCATGGCTCATATTCTGGATCACCAGCATGCATCCTAACATAACAATCCCCACAATTCATTCGAATGTGAACATAACATAGCCGGTTATCATACATTCGGTTCCAGATCATCATCAACATCACATGATTATCAACTCTAAATTAATCTAAACATACTACATAAGTGAATCGATCTATATGAACAACCTTAACAATTTACATCATAATCAATCCTATATCACCCCTAAATCATTATGTGGAAACATGTACATCACAATATCATCTAACAAAACAAAAATCATGAAACACTAACCGGTTAGAAGATAGAACAAGGATGATCCGAATCAAGAGAGCTTCGAGGGAAAGGGATGTGATGTCGTCGACTTCGAGAGAGAGGGAGGAGAGAACTAGCGTTTGGTGTGTGTTGTGTTTTGCAAGCAATGAGGAGTATACTCCCTCCTCATGGGGTTATGCGCAACAATTGGAATGGGCCGAACCCATCACGGGCTGCCCTTGTGGTTCGAGTATAAGAGTGTGGCCCGAATGGGCTTGTGCGATTACATTACATACATACATTACACAAAATCACATAACACGTAACACTTATTCATTAAAACCAACACATCAATTTGTCACATAGAGTTCATACACGTTACATTAAACACAAAGATAGGTCCGGAAATACGAGTTTCACATTATCCTCAAGTTGAAAGAAATTTCGTCCCGAAATTTAGCATGTGGTTACTGAGGAAGCTAGTTAGGTTGCATGGTTTCCTGGTTTTCCTGGGGTGTCACATCCTTCCCCCGTTGGCTTGGAATTTCGTCCCGAAATTCCGCAGTAGCTTCAGCCTCAGTAGTGTTTCACTGTTCTCGAACAACTGGGGATACTTGTGTTTCATTTGGTCTTCTCGTTCCCAGGTGAACTCTGGGCCACGACGGGAGTTCCAACGAACTCAAACAAGGGGTATTCTGGTACATTTGAGAACCTTAACGTCTTGGTCTGTTATCTCTATTGGTTCCTCGACAAATCGCAACTGATCGTCGATAGTGAGTTCCTTGAGAGGAACTATGAGGGTCTCATCTGACAGACACTTCTTCAGATTCCACACATGGAATACGTTTTGAACTCCGTCGAGTTCTTCAGGTAGGTTCAGTTTGTAGGCCACCTTGCCTATTTTCTATGTGATTTCGAAAGGTCCAACATAGCGTGGATTCAGCTTGCCTTGCTTGCCAAAGCGAGCTACACCCTTCCAAGGTGAGACTTTCAGTAGCACTCGATCCCCAACCTGGAACTAGAGTGGTTTCCTGCGCTTATCATCATAGCTCTTCTGACGATCACGTGCTGCCGCCATTCGTTGTCATATTTGGGCAATCTTTTCTGCCGTGTCAACGATGAGTTCTGGGCCAGTGATTTGACTGTCACCAACTTCTGCCCAGCAAAAGGGTGATCGGCATTTCCATCCATACAAAGCCTCGAACGGAGCAGCCTGGATGCTGGTGTGGTAACTGTTGTTATACAAAAACTCCGCCAAAGGGAGATGCCTTTCCCAGCCGTTACTAAAGTCGATAACACATGCTCGATGCATGTCTTCGAGAGTTTGGATGGTGCGTTCAGACTGCCCATCCGTCTGTGGATGATAGGCTGTGCTCATGACTAATCGAGAGCCAAAAGATTTGTGCATTGCTTGCGACAGCTCAGAGGTAAAACGTGAATCACGATCGGAAATGATGGAGGTTGGCACCCCTGCCTCGAAACTACTTCCTTTAGGTAGACGTCTGCTAGAGTGGAGAACTTATTTGTTTCTTTGATAGCTAGGAAATGTGCAGACTTGGTTAGTCTATCCACTATCACCCAAATGGTATCGTTTCCTCGTTAAGATCTAGGTAGGCCAGTAACGAAATCCATGGAAATTTACTCCCATTTCCATGTCGGGATCTCTGGTTGTTGCAGTAGACCTGATGGCTTCTGGTATTCGACCTTGACCCTAGCACATGTCAAACATTTACTAACATAGGTTGCTATGTTAACTTTCATGTGGGGCCACCAGTAGTAGTTTTGAGGTCGTGGTACATCTTATCAGAACCAGGATGTACTGAGTAACGAGACTTGTGTGCTTCATCCATCACAAGCTCACGTAGATTACCATAAAGTGGAAGCCATATGCGCCCTGCCAAGTAGTAAGCACCGTCTTCCCTTAGTTCTAACCGTTTCTTCGATCCTCGCAGGCACTCAGCCCTGATGTTCTCTTCTTTCAATGCTTCGACCTGAGCATCACGAATTTGGGCAGGGAGACTAGAGTGGATGGTAAGCTGAAACGCACGTACACGCCTAGGTTTATTCTCCTTTCGAGTGAGGGTATCAGCCACCACATTGGCTTTGCCCGGGTGGTACTTGATTGCGCACTCATAATCATTCAGGAGTTCGACCCATCGACGCTGTCGCATGTTTAACTCCTTTTGATCGAAGATATGCTGGAGACTCTTATGATCGGTCTAAATGGTGCACTTGGTACCGTACAAGTAATGTCTCCATATCTTAAGAGCAAACACTACTGCTCCCAACTCCAAATCATGAGTAGTGTAATTCTTTTCGTGAACCTTAAGTTGGCGTAAGGCGTAAGCAATGACTTTCTCACGTTGCATCAACACACAACCTAGTCCCTGGATTGACGCGTCACAATAAACCACGAAATCTTCTGTGCCCTCAGGCAATGAGAGAATAGGTGCGCTACAAAGCTTCAACTTCAGCTGCTGAAATGCGGATTCCTGAGCATCATCCCAACGGTAGGTGATACCCTTCTGAGTAAGAACAGTGAGGGGCTGCGCAATTTTGGAGAAGTCCTTGATGAACCTTTTGTAGTAACCCACCAAACCCAAGAATTGGCAGATTTCAGTTGGTGTACAAGGTGCAGGCCAGTTCCTAATTGAGTCAACCTTGGATGGATCAACATGAATCCCGTCCTGATTCACCACGTGGCCTAGGAAATGGAATTCACGAAGCCAGAAGTCACATTTTGAAAACTAAGCATAAAGCTGTTCTGCTCGAAGAAGTTCCAAAAATGAGTCGCAGTTGATGCTCGTGTTCCTCTTGACTCTTAGAATAGATCAGGATGTCGTCAATGAAAACAATAACGAACTTATCCAGGTAAGGTTTGCACACTCGATTCATGAGATCCATGAAGACCGCAGGTGCGTTCGTTAACCCGAAAGGCATAACTAAAAACTCGTAGTGCCCGTAGCGAGTTCTGAACGCTGTCTTCGAGATGTCCTCGTCTCGGACTCTCAGCTGATGATAGCCCGATCTCAGATCAATCTTAGAGTAGAAGCTCGACCCTTGCTACTGGTCGAATAGGTCATCAATACGCGGAAGAGGATAACAATTCTTCACAGTCACCTTGTTGAGTTCGCGATAGTCAATACACATTCAAAAGGTACCGTCTTTCTTCTTCACAAACAAGACTGGAGCTCTCCAGGGCGAAGAGCTAGGACGAATGAAAGCCTTGTCCAAAAGTTCTTGCAGTTGTGCGGACAGTTCTTCTAGTTCTGATGGGGCTAATCGATAAGGTGCACGAGCTATGGGTGCTGCTCCAGGAGCTAGCTCGATTTGAAACTCGACTTGGTGATGAGGCGGAAGACCAGGTAATTCCTCAGGAAATACCTCAGGAAAGTCGCGCACAATCGGAATATCTTCAATCTTCTTTTCCTTCGTCGAGGTATCAGTAACGAGAGCTAGAATAGCAGTGTGGCCCTTTCGCAAACACTTCTGGGCCTTAAGAAAGGAGATGATGCCCACGACAGCACCACTCTTGTCACCACGAATAACGAGAGGTTCTTCACTAGAACGAGGAATGCGGACGATTTTCTCCTTGCAAAGAATCTCTGCTCCATGTTAAGATAGCCAATCCATCCCAATGACGACGTCGAAACTACCAAGAACGATGGGGATAAGATCAATAGAGAAAGTCTGTCCAACTAGAACGAGATTACAACCCTTAACTATGTGTGTGGCCTCGAGACTTTTACCGTTTACTAGTTCTACAATGTGTTTGGTGTTCATAAGTGTTGGGGTACGCTTAAGCATCTGACTAACTTTTAAGGACACATAACTAGTATCGGCACCCAAATCAAATAAAACTGAAACAAAGAAGTCATCTAGTAGGAACTTACCCATCACAACATTGGGATCATTCCTCGCATTACCCTGATCAATCAGGAAAGCACGTCCCCTGTCACCATTGCCATCATTGTTGCCCCCATTGTTTCCATTTCCCTGGTTGTTGTTGTTATTCTGATTCTGGTTTAGCTATGGACAGTTTCTCTTGAAGTGACCTTCAGCACCACACTGAAAACACCCTTTATTACCCTGCTGTTGCTGCTGCTGCTGGTTCTGTGGAGCTTGTGGCTGCTGTTGACGATTCTGATTTGCAGGATATGGGCTCCTGCATTCCTTTGCTGCGTGACCAAGCTTGTTACATCTATGACAACGACCCTTGTTGCACGGCCCACTGTGGTGCATGTTACATCGATTGCACTTAGGGTGGTTCCCCTTGTATCCACCTTGTCCCTGATTCCCTACAGACTGCTGACCGAGGCTCTTGTAGTCGTCAGTCCTTCGCTGCTGAGACTGAGACTGAACAGAAGTAGAACCTTTGCTCGAATATCCATCCCATTTGCGCTTGTTGTTGCTAGGAGTTTCTGAAGTAGTGGTAGCACTAATACGCTTAGGCAGCTTGTTCTGCTCAACTACCTGATCAGTAAGACGGTGGGACAGTCGAATGACTTGCTGAATCATGGGGAGGTTAGCTGCAGTCACATGGCTCTGAATCTCTGGCACTAAACCCTTGAGGTATAGCTCGATACGTTTGATAGGAGGATCCACCATAGTAGGACAAAATACAGCCAATTCGTTCGATATCTTCGTATACGCCTCGATTTCAGACCCCGTCATCTTCAAGTTGTAAAACTCCACCTCTAGCTTGTGAATGTCATCGCGATGACAGTACTCCTCATTGATCAGATCCTTGAAGTCGTTACATGGGGTGGCATTAGAAGCTGCCAACCCTAGCATTTGAACTTGTGCGTTCCACCAAGTTAACGCAGCACCTTCGAGTGTTCCAGTAGCAAATTTTACCCTACGAGCCTTAGGGCATTCACACATCTCAAAGACAGACTCGATCTTCTCGAACCAGTGGAGAAGACCTACAACTCCTTCTGTACCACTGAAGGTACTAGGTCGACAGTCCATAAAGGTCTTGAACGTACACACTAGAGGTTGAACATGCTGACCTGTCACGCGAGAAAGGAAAGACACAGTTAAGCACAAGAGTTGGTTCACGAGAGTAGGATGTAAACATCCTAAGGTAGGTCGGAATGGCAGGTTATACCTCCTGCAGGGACTGCTGCGAGTGCCTCAGCAACTCGTTCGTTGATTAGAGCCGTCAGCTGGGCTTGAGTCAAGTTCAAACGTCCACTCATGATCTTCACATCGAAGGAAACACAAGTAAGAAAGGTGTCGCGAAAGTGCGTAACTGTG
The DNA here is from genome assembly GCF_002127325.2 of Helianthus annuus. Taxonomy (NCBI): domain Eukaryota; kingdom Viridiplantae; phylum Streptophyta; class Magnoliopsida; order Asterales; family Asteraceae; genus Helianthus; species Helianthus annuus. Next base: position 119,728,433 of record NC_035447.2, on the reverse strand, counting down.
GTATGACAGAAGAGAGCAAGCACACAACAATAATTGTTACGCTAACTAAGCATACCATGATCAATGCACTACTTAAGCTAACAAGCAGGTAATACAAACATAAATCATATCACCTATAGCGTTGCGTCTTGCACGTGAAGCGAAGCGTCGTTGTGGATCGTTGAGCACTGTACAGGTTATAGTCTGGTTTCGTCAAAAATCTTTTCCCTTTTAAAACCAAGTTCACTATAACCAATGGCTCTGATACCAATCTGTCACACCCCCAAAATCCACAAGCGGAGTATCACCGCAGGAGACGTGACATGACCAGGATCAAGCCACCAATCATATTGAACAATGTGTTAAAGTAAATATAAAACCAACCACAATATAATTGGTGTCCAAAAGAAATTAATCAAGTTCGAGTTATCAGCAGAAGCATAAAGTGTAAAACCAAAACATAAGTTTTAAAGGTTCAAATGTTTAACATGGAACTCAACAGTCCATGTCCCACAACGACCTCTCCTTCTCGTGCAAGCTCCATCTAAGCACCTAACGACCAGCAAGGCATGTAGCAATGAGTCAACAACAAAGTTGAGCGAGTTCACAGTTGATTTCACTTTAAAGTTGTTCCCAAATATCATAAGTTCTTTCGTAAACCATGAGTTAACCAATTCCTTGTTTCACAAACCAAAACCAGTGGGGGCTACCCCATGTTAACCACTAGACCCGTTACCATATCGACAATTGACTGAGTCATGTTGTGCCCTACGTCAATGTCTATCATCATTGACTAAGTGCCCAGATCCATTAGTCCACTCCCGTCTTCTGCGGCACGGTGTGAGGCTTGTCAAACCTAATAGCGCTATTTAACTAATGACCCGCTCGCCATTGGCCCGGCGATTAAGTCGATATAAAAAAATGAGGGACTTCATGATAGAGTTTTGTCTAGTAAGTTATATGTTGTCATCCTTCCTACGGAGGAATGGAGGTACGTAATCTACCCAAGGAGAATACGCAGGTTCAATATTGCCATCCTTCCCATGGAGGATGGAGGTACATATTCTACCCAAGGAGAATATGCAAGTTCCGTTTTAGTTTATTAACCCATTCCCAAACCACCGGGAATCCCATGCCTTGTAGAAAGTGCGAACTCACCTTAGGTTAGCTCGACAGATACACGAAAAGGTCACTTGAGCTATATGTGGTCAACCACGTCCTAGCATGGTTACCATACAAGTCAGGTCTAGGTTCAAGTAGTGCACATAAGTTTTACACATAAACTAACAGGTTACAACACATAATGATCATGGAAAACATATTCAACACGTTAACAGTCAAGTACATATCATATCCGAACTTGTGCGACTCAAATGATTGGGCTCGCACAAGTTTAATGGCCCAACAGCTTTGTGCGATTCACTAATTGAAGCCCAATAATATCTGGCCCAACCTGTTGTGCGTCCAGCACAACTTGTGCGACTCACAACGGGTTGTGCGGCTGAAACAACCCGACCCTATAATATAACAACCCAATATTCACACGGCCCAAACAACAAACTGAAAGTCAACTTGTGTGATCCAAAACTACTTGTGCGATTGAGTTTTGGGCTTTAAGGCCCAAAATCATAATAAGGTTTAAACAGTTGTGTGTGGCCCAAGGCTTGTGCGATTAGCACCGTCTTGTGCGATCCACATAGCCTTGTGCGATCATGCATCACTAAACAGTGCACCGTGCTTTGTTGGTTGCACCCATCTTGTGCGACTGCACTTGTGCGACCGGGGCTTGTACGATCAGATCAGATCTTGTGCGATCTGATCTTGTGCGACCGACAAACTTGTGCGACTCGTAATGCATCTCCTTAAATCATGCAAATCATTTACTAATTCCAATTAATTCTCTTGATCAAATTAACAGTTTCCAATCATACCAAAATCGATCAAATTAGAGTTTCAACATCACATTCTTATGAACCCTAATCATGTATAAAACATAAACAACAATCATAACACTTAAACATATTCATCATGGCTCATATTCTGGATCACTAGCATGCATCCTAACATAACAATCCCCACAATTCATTCGAATATGAACATAACACAGCCGGTTATCATACATTCGGTTCCAGATCATCATCAACATCACATGATTATCAACTCTAAATTAATCTAAACATACTACACAAGTGAATCGATCTATATGAACAACCTTAACAATTTACATCATAATTAATCCTATATCACCCCTAAATCATTATGTGGAAACATGTACATCACAATATCATCTAACAAAACAAAAATCATGAAACACTAACCGGTTAGAAGGTAGAACAAGGATGATCCAAATCAAGAGAGCTTCGAGGGAAAGGGATGTGATGTCGTCGACTTCGAGAGAGAGAGAGGGAGGAGAGAACTAGGGTTTGGTGTGTGTTGTCTTTTGCAAGCAATGAGGAGTATAATCCCTCCTCATGGGGTTATGCGCAACAATTGGAATGGGCCGAACCCATCACGGGCTGCCCTTGTGGTTCGAGTACAAGAGTGTGGCCTGAATGGGGTTGTGCGATTACATTACATACATACATTACACAAAATCACATAACACGTAACACTTATTCATTAAAACCAACACATCAATTTGTCACATAGAGTTCATACATGTTACATTAAATACAAAGATAGGTCCGGAAATACGAGTTGTCACATCCTGTCTCTCGTTCAACCAAGTCTCAAGAGTCGGCACCAAGTATCAAGAATCAAGCCCCAAGAATCAAGTATCAAGAATCAAGCCTCAAGAATCAAGTATCAAGAATCAAGCCTCAAGAATCAAGTATCAAGTCTCATAGTATTAAGTATCAAGAATCAAGATTCAAGTATCAATAATCTAGTATTAAGAATCAAGTTTCAAGAATCTGGCTTCATAGAATTAGGTATCAAGTATCAATAAGATTTAAGTATCATAGCATAAAGATTCACAAGTGTCAAAAATGTCAAGAGTCACATAGTATAAGGACTAAAACTGACAATAGCTAAAAGTTTAGGGACGCAGGCGTTACTGTCTTGATTGCACGCACTGGGAGTGGGCGACATGTCCAACCGCTTGGAAATGGCAACACCATCGTGGTGACCATGAGGGTCCTACCCTAATATTACAAGCGGTCGCGTCTCAAGATTTATGGATTTGGCATGCGTACTTTGGCATGGCCGGTGCGAAGACATCGCTGTTTTACAATCTTCGGATCTTTTTGACGATGTCATAGATGGTGTTGCACCAAATACTTCATTCTATGCAAACGACGTGGAGTATAAGTATGGGTACTATCTTGTCGACGGTATTTATTTGGAGTGGCCGACGTTGGTGAAAACTCTTTCGTGTCCAGATGACGAGAAAAGATTATATCACAAGAAGAAACAAGAGTCGACAAGAAAAGTTGTCGAGCGGCTTTCAGTGTATTAAAAAAGAGATGGTCTATCATTGCCCAGCCGTCAAGGATGCTTGAAAAGATTTAAATGAGAAACGTCATGTATACGTGCATCATCTTTCATAACATGATATTAGAGGATTCGGGCAGAGCGTTTTGTGGAGAAAGTTATGATGAATGTAACCAACCGACGAACCCACTACTCATATACACTCAAAAAGAAGTTATCCGAGCGAGGATACGTGACATGGACAAACACCATAATCTTCGAGCTAATCTGACCGAGCACCTAGGTTTTTATCGTGAAAAGGAGGACACGACGAGTGATTTTTTTATTTAAATTATGACATTGTATTTTTTTTTTTTTTGAATTATGACATTGTATTTTTTTTTATTTAAATTTTGAGTTTTGTATTTTTCTTGTTATTTAAATTTAAATAAAAAAGAATTGGGTAATAATGATGAGGGTTTTAAACCATTACATTAAAGTTAAAAGGGTTTTAAAGCCCCTTATTTGAGGTAACGTTTAGATGGATCTGACGTGAGGTAATAAAGCCTCTAGAAGCTTTAAACCACGTCCCTCTAGCCTAATAGTAATATGTACAATTTACCTTTTGCGTCCAATGTTTTGCTTAAAGTTGGTTTTATTTGGACCACCATCCAAATCTACATACATATATTCAAATCTATATAAATATTCCATCTCAATTGTATATATTACTATGTATCATTGTATCAATATTACTTTGCATAATAAAAACACTTGCACAAAATACACATGGATATAAATATTACTGTTGTTTAGATAATATTAATTATTTGACGTCAATACTAACACATATAATTTATTGAAATACTAATAATTGCGATGTTGTTTTCTTGTGTTTTTTATGAATGATATGTCTAAAACTTCAAATCACATTGATACATTGATATGACATTATTTTTAGTGGGAAGAAATGGTTTGACTTGGCAAGTAGTAGGGGACTAGGGGTGGGTTGGCTTCAAGTTTATTCTTTATTTTAATTTAATTTTGATATTATGGTTTAAAATTTTTTGAAAATTTTACTATCCTAAGTTTTTTTAATTATTATCTTATTTTTTCTTTTTTGTTTGGTTTTTCTTAAAGTTCTTGAAATTTATTCTTTACCGGGTTCAAAGATGAAGAAAATCGGGTCAACCCTAAGGTTTGTAATGTGTGTGGTCCACCTTTAGAAAGCGTTAAATATTCGTGTGTGTGGGACCCGGTGTCCAGTAAAAAAGACCACGCATTTAATCCTATTGTTGGACCACTTTCATTCTGTCTTAACCCCCTTGTCTTTCTTCCCACTTACGTTTCTACCCATAAACTTTTTCATTTTGCACTTTTGGCTCTCAAACCATAGGGTTTACTTCAACTTTAAGCAAGTAATTTCATTTGTTTTTCTCTTAACACATGGTATTTTATTTTGTATTAACTCTCTAATTTTAAAAAATTAGTATTACTCTTAATTTTTAAAAATCATCAAGACGATAGATGTTTAATGTTTAGTGTCGTTGGTATAATAACATAATACTTCGGTCTAATTTGTAAGCTCGGTTACACGATTTTGAAAATACACCAACCAATTTATTGCATTTAGCGAAATTGATAAAAAAGTGTAAAGAAATTACTATTAAAGCATGAAAGGTAGTGCAAATGCTTCATATCCGTTCCATTCATTATATAACTCTTTTTTTCTCTACATTAGCATAACATCAAGCTTTTTTCATCCCGTCATCCTAAAATCATGGAAATGCACATCTTTTTCATCTCACACATCCCAAAGCCGTTTTCTAAAATAATTATTTAATGGATAACAAGAGATAACGAGAAAAAAAGCTACAATGAGAGAGTTAAAGAAGAGAGAGAGAGAGACGTGGTATGATCGAGACTATTATACCGATCTAGATGAAATTTTATGATACTTAGAAGGTGGGACAGTCTTCCTTTTGGTAACAATCGACAACATCATCACTTTTATCTCGTCCTGAATGTGTTACATATACCTTAGTCTAATTAAGTGAAATGCTATCTTTAATGTAATTTTATAAATTTTTAGGCATCCTTGTTTAACAATCTGATTTAAAAGTTAAAGAGGTAATGTTTGTATACAGTGGCGGACCCAGGAATTTTTCCATGGGGGTGCGAAACATTTTTAAAAATTTTAGGCCCCTAGGTATATAAGTAAAAAAATCGGTTCGTATCAGGTCGGTTCGGGTCGGGTCATGTAAAACAAAAGAAATTGCGCCATAACGTCCCTACTCATGGTTCCTATCACAAACAAATTGATGCATAAGTTCATCGCTCCATAACATAATGTTTCAATTTTAATTTTCAACCCTAGAAATCGTGTGTAATCACCCTAAAAATCATCTAAACAACATAATCACCCTAAAAATCATCTAAACAACCATAAACAACGTCAAAACGCATGAAATTTCAAACCTATTTAAGAATTTTGTTACCCTTTGGTGTCGGACGGCGGTGGTTCGCGGCTGTTGATGACGTGCTGTTGTGGTTGCTGTTGTGTTCAATGATCGCTGGTAGGAGACGACCAAAGAGAGGGAGGGCGGGAGGAATTCTAAGGGACTATTGCGCTTATTTTAATTATTATAGTTTGAACTTAGGTTGAGTTTGGTTAATGGGCTAGTAATTAGTGGGCTAATTATGTTTAATGAAATAGTGGGTTAAGGTATTGAGTATTTGGGTTAAGTTGGGTAGTATAAGTTTATATAATTTAGGTAGTTTTTTTAATTAGAGTTTACTAAAAAAATTTAAAATATAAATCGAAAACATTTTTTTACCTAAGGTGTGTGGACGAAAAATTCCAAGGGGTGCGGATGAAAAAATTCAAGGGGTGCGGACGAAAAAATCCAAGGGGTACAGACGGGATTTTCAACGGAAAATAGCACTAAAATTTTTTTTTCCCGGGGGTGCGCCCGCCCATCTTAGGCTACATGTAAGTCCGCCCCTGTTTGTATAATCTTCTTACAAAATAAACTAAACCAACATTCAAACCATATATAAGAAGTTGTAAATATATTTAAAATAGTGTCCTATATGTGAGGTCCCCTTCTACTATAATGAATGTTCTTTTATAATATAAAGTATGAAACTTAATATTAAACTTTGAAAATTCAAACAAAACGACCAATTAATGTATGTTTAAACTAGTCAAACCTAATTAATTATTTTGGTTTGATTAGTCAACTCACGTAAAGTGAACCATGATGTATACCATGACACTTGTGTTCATATGGGCGAATTAATGTGCAACCGGGTTAATACGTACGAGGTTAAATTTAACAAAGAATGAACCTTTAGGGTAAAGAAGTGTAAATATTGATAATAAAAAAAGTAGGTAGGAAATAGTACTAAAGTTCAGAATCCCATGCTGTATATAATGATAACGGTGACGTAATTACATTTACACCCTCCCCAGGTATTTTTTTTTTTTTTTTTAACGGGAAATTTCTTTTATTCTATGTTGTCTATAAGAGTTGAACTCAAAATCTTTCTCTCTCAAGGTGTTTAAAGGTTTTGCATTTGCCAATGGACTACCACCCCATTGGTACATCCTCCCCAGGTATAAATCAGTCTTAACGACGCATTACGAGTTATTCGAATTTTGTTTTGTTGAAATGTTGGGAAATATTCGGTTCGGTTCAATTTAATCGTTTAAGTTTTTTTTTGAACGGCCAACATGCCAAATTTATTAAAAACTCACCAACTAGCAAGAAGCTAGTATAAACAACTCCAAAACAGACGAAAACGAAACAAAACAAAACAACGAGAGGCATTAACCCAAACTATATAGAGTAAATTACAAAAATCGTCCTTTATGTATGTCACGTATTGCAAACTGTGTCATTTGTCTACAAAAATTACAGAAAACGTACTCGATGTTTGCAAACCCTTGCATGTTATGTCTTTTAGCCCGAACTCAATTAATTTTTTGTGGTTAAATATGACCAAATGGACCCTTGCATTTGTCTCTAATCTGATGCATAATGGGGTGCAAAACAAGAGCGAAAAGAAGTGGTCTGTCATAACCTTCGAACCTGCCCTGGGCGGGAGCCGTGAGCAGATACAGCAGTGGCACCGGTGTTTATTAAATTTATCGCAGCGGAATTTATTAAGACCGGGTGTCAGGAAAAATATCAGAGTTTTCAAAACACCGTAGTTTTCATTTCATAAACTGTGGGATAAAACTCTTGATTACAGAACACGTTTTATTCAGGTTTACATAGCCACTTATTGTCGCAACCCCGACCCCTACCCCGAGAGCGGACGGCCGCGAGATCCAGATTAGTGGTATCGGTGTTTATTAATTTGGCAGGGGAAATTAACATCAGGACCGTAGTTAGGAAATAGTTTATCAGAGTTAAAACACCACACTTTTATAAATAATAAATACATGGGAAAAACCCAAGTTTCCATTACAATATGTTTATAGGGATAAACCATAATTTATTGAAATAAAACTTTTTTCTTATTTAGGTAACTTTTATAGCCACTTTTCCAAGCTTTCAGTGCTCTCCAGCTGACTTCTATTTGGCTTTCACATTTTGTTACCTGAAACGCGTTTTAAAAAGTTTTATCAGTAAGAAATACTGGCGAGTGCATCCTAGTTTAATCAAAACAAGCTTTTATAATATTACAGTATTGAGAGCGATTACAATGTTTATATCTACCCAATTACCACCCACAGTACTGTCAATCCTGACTTATGGTCATGCTACTACTCATGGTGTAGTAACAAGTAATGTATAAAAAACCCCAACATACCGACAGTAATTGTAGAATACATAGACTCAATCGCTGTTACTTATATTTTAAAACAATTGAGGTTTTGTAAAAACAGTTTACAAAGAAGATGTACTCACATTGCTGTTTTGGATAATACTACTGCTTTCTGGTGACTTCCTGGTTATAATCTATTAAATTAAACAATGCACACGTGTTAATAAGATAACCCAATTTACATTAGCCGTACCCCCAAGATAGAACTCCAATGACTGAGTCAGGCAGATCCTTGACATGCGTTACGGAGCCCTAGATCAATCGGGTATAGTAACTAATACGTAACCGGGGGTTATAATACTTACAACGAGGCAGAGCTTCGCTTTTTAGGGGTATAATACCCGACAGTTTTAGCTATTATACATTGAGAGAGAGAAAGAAAGATTTTGAGCGAATTCTAAGTGAGCTCGACCACTCCTTATATAGGCTGGAATTTGGGTGGCTCGCGGCCCGCGAGCGCCTGTTCTAACCTTTACGCAGCCCGCGAGGGCTATAGGGTAGGCCCTAGCCTTGTCAGGTCAGCTATATAGGTCCAACACGTATTAGACACGTGGCACAACCGGGTGCAGCCTGGTGTCCAGCTGTCGCGCCCCGCGACAGACCCAGCTTGACTGGGTCACGCCCCGCGAGCGGCTATATATTTTTGTTTTTATTTGAATTTTATAAAAATAAAGGTATTTTGGGTCCGTTTTTCGTATACGGGGTATATTTTAGGACGCTTAGGGTGTTTGAAGGGATTTAGGAAAGTTGTTATACTTATTTAAGCTTGAGTGCCTCATAGCACTTTTCCTTCTCTTCACAGTAAATCACCTGAAACGCGTTTTAAAAACATTTGATCAGCGAAAAATACTGGTGAGTTCATTCAATTCATATAAAAGACACAATATTGTAATTACAGCATTAAGAGTTTTTACATTTGTTTATATCTTGATATTACCCAAAAGTATTTGTCACTAGGCAATTCCCGTGACTGTGGTCATATCAATGTTGGTCATTCTCCAACTAGTGAAGCTTATCAAGTAATGTATACAAAACCCCACCTACTGGCAGTAATTTCTCAGTAAGAATACAAAGACTTAATCACTGTAAATACAAGTAGAAAACATATTAGGGTTTTGAAAGCAATTGATAAAAGAGAATGAGTCACATTGTAGATTTATGGTTTTTAGTAAGCCTTCTGGTCTAAGTCTTGGGTTCCTAATTAAGCACACAATACAACACGTATTAGTGTATTAAACCAATTTAAACTTTAACGATAATCACGAGATTAAAACCAAAACGTAGATAACCAAGGATAGCCTTATTCAGGCAGTACTTAAACATCCGTTGATTTGGTTTCAGATCGATCGAACAAGGTATTGTACCAGTGATTCGGGTTAGCACACTGATTACGGAGCAGAGTTTTAGAGCTTCGGGTATTATAGCAGTACTACGAGAGAGAAAGAAAACAGACTGAGTGAGTATGGATGTCTAGTGCTCGTCAAATTTATAGTTGTAGTTCAATCTCGTCTCGTAACGTCACGCGACCAAGTTCTTGATTCATCTTCGCGTAGCGCGAAATGGGTAGCTAGGGCTTAGATGTCATGAGTCACCACGTAGGCATGCCACGTGGCAGCCACGTGGTGCTATGTGTCAGCTGGCGGTCAAGAGGGTGTCGTGTCACGACCCCCGACCCGGTTTTACCCGATTCAGAAGTCGCGGGACAGAAACCCGTGGTATTGGTTTATAATTAGGCAGCGGAAATTTTAACAGGATCGTTTAACTGAAAACACCCATTTATTTCATTTTGGGACAAACCCCGTAATTTACAATAAAGGAATTTCACTGGGAAATCCCCTGTTTACAAAAACATGTTTATTTATTTACTGAGCCACTTTATCCAAGCTGGTAGTGCTACGCGACACTTTTCCTTGTTCACAGTAAATCACCTGAAACATGTTTAAAAAGATTTTATCAGCGGGGAAATACTGGCGAGTCATTCAATTTGCACAAAACGACACATTGTTACAATTTACAGTATTAAGAGTTTTTAAATTTGCCTCTATCTTATAATTATTTGGTCCAGTTGTCACTCGACCGGATCTATGACCGTGGACATATCACTAATTAGGCTCGCCCACCTAAGAGTGATAAATCATTAGTAGTAATGTGCACATAACCCCCACATACTGCCAGTAATTAAAGATTAGCAAAGAGTTAATCACTGCAAAGTATAACTGGAAAACATTTAGGGTTTTGCAAACTGATGTGCGCAAAATGAAACATATAAATTACATCAAATGTGCATAAAACTAACCCTTTTTAGTACTAATGTTGGAAAACATGTGTTTTTGTCTTCCTTTTGTATTTTCAGGATAAAATGAGCTCAAATGAACAAAAGAAGGAAAAAGGCAGCTAAATCTAACATAAATACAAGAAAAGGGATAAACGTGGCATGCCCGACCCCTCGACAGCATCCTCCCAAGCAAGAACAAGAGAACAGAAGGCTGAACACGCCCCGTGCTCAATGAGCACGGGGGCGTGCCCAAGTGTCTGCAGAAAAGACAGTTGTAGAAGCTTCTATCACCCACCACGGGGGCGTGTCCAGCGGACACGGGGCCGCGGTCAACTCTAAGATTCGCAGAATCTAGGCAAATCTTGATAGTACAGATACGCTTCTGCACACGGGGTCGTGCCCAGCGGACACGGGGGCGTGATCACCTAATGCAGACAAACTGCATTTAATGAAGAAAGAGAAGATGGGTGGACACGGGGCCGTGCCCGGGCTTCTGTGCAGGCTATAAATAGGGGTGCTTGGCTCATTTGCAAACCATCCCTTGGCAAACCACCTCTCTCACACTTCACCCACCCACTACCACCATCACAACCCACATCCACCACCATCATCCATCATCCATCGTAGAGTGTGTGAGTAGTCTCGGGATCCAAGATTGATCGTAAGAGTTCTTGACAATCAAAGGCCATGTTTGCCTAAGTCTCTTACATCACTTGGTGAAGACAAGTGTTTAGTGTAATACTTTTTATTTTTAATCTTTTCGCACTTTTTATTTGGTTATGTATTAATGACTTTAATAACTAGTTTCTTATGTTGAAGGTGAATCTTCCTTATCATTTGTCCGTGGTGTCTTGGCATTATTTTACTGTCAATATAAAATAAAAGATTTTCACCATTCATATCTCCACAGTCTATATGGAGATATGTTGGCTACCTGGTCGGGGGTTAAGGGAATGGTTTGGTAAGAGTCTTGCCTTGTTCAGTGTATAGATCCTGCAAGGACCTGGGTCAACTTTAGTAGGACCTCCTTCAATACCCACTGGTATTGGATGGCGGGGGTCCGAACTCCTTGATCCCCTCATATGTAAACTATTATTAAAATATTAACCTGACTAATTAGGATTGTATCCCTGCTGACTCAAACTACTTAGCCGATGTCACGGCCCCCGACCCGGTTTGACCCGTTTCAGGAGCCGCGGGACAGAAATCCCGTGGTATTTAATTAATTGAGTTTAACAGCGGAAGTTTATTATCAGGATCTTTTTAAAACTGAAATATTTCCCAATTATTTTATTTCACAACTCGGGATAAAACCCCGGTAATTTACAATCATTTGATTTCACGAAGAAATCTTTTATTTTACAAAACATGTTTCTTTATTTTATCCTGAGCCACTTTCTTAAGCTTGTAGTGCTTCACGGCACTTTTCCTGGATCATAACAGATCACCTGAAACATGTTTGAAAAAGGTTTTGTCAGCGGGAAATACTGAGTGAATCATTCTATTTACATAAAATGATGCACAGTTATTAATTACAGCATAAGAGCGATTACAATGGCTTATATCTTATTTTTATATGGCACCGTGTCACAATGGTGACGATGGTCATACCACTATTAGGTCAATGAACCCAAATAGTGATGATTATCCCTAGTAGGTCAATGAACCTAACTGGGAGAAAATTAGTAATGTGCACAATACCCCACTAGCCAGTGATTCAAGATATCCACGACTTAGTCCCTGTAATTATAACTTTTGAAAATTATTTGGAGTATTGTAAAACAGTTGATAAAAAGAGAATGACTCACATTGCAGATTTAACGAGCAGTGTATAAGCCTACTGATTTAGCCTTATTTAACCTAATTTTAATAACAATGCACAAAAACTGGGTTAGTAACTAATACAGCAGTTACGACAATTCACGAGATTAAACCCTCACAACGATTAACAAAGTGCAATACTTAACAATTCAGCGGATTCACAACGAATGACAGAGTATAGCCCGAGTTCGGACAACACTCAAACATTCAAGTCGAAATCACGACGAATGACAAAGTATAAACTCAATTTGAGCAGCACTTAATCATACGTTGGATAGTTTCAATCGATCGGATGTTGAATCGTAATAGCGGTCGAGTTATTACCCTGTTTTGCGGCAGCACTTCGTGAATTTGTGTGTGTTGTGGACTGTTTCTATGATATCTCAGTGTGTATAACGAATTTCTTCATCGTTTTAGCGCCAGAAATCAAGTCCCAATGTCTACTATTTATACACAAAATTTGACATGCTTACGGACCGTAAGACTTTCATCCCTTACGGTCCGTAAGGGACACCTAATAGTCATAGGGTTGCCACGTGTGGGACTAGGCCTGCTGAGTTGATGAAATTGAAAAATTTGAATTTGACAGCACATAATTTAGATAATCGTAACTAGGGTTTACCCCCCCCCCCCCCCCCCCCCCCCGCTGAGTTTTTGGGGCCCTGATCCTGATTCTGATTGTTCTGAAAATTTTAGGGTTTGTGCAGAATCACTTGGGTGTCTTAATTAGGGTTTCCTATTGGATAATTAAAATAATAATTAAGACTTTTTGATAGGAGTTGTTACATTCTCCCCACCTTAATAAAAATCTCGTCCTCGTGATTTACTGGAATAATTGAGGATACTTTCACTTCTTTTTTGATTCCCGTTCTCAAGTGTATTAGGGTCCTATCTTTGAATCCCACTTTACTTGAACTAACACTAATCGTTTGTGTTTTGAGAAATTTGATCTTTCTATCTTCTATCTGAAGAGGTTTATCTACAAATTTTAATTTTTCGTTTACCTTTATATCTTGGAGAGGTACTACTAAAGATTTGTCTGATAAACATTTCTTGAGATTGGATACATGAAATACATCATGTACTCCAGCTAACTCTCCTGGTAGTTGTAAATGATAAGCAACTGGTCCTATATGTTGGATCACTGGAAATGGTCCTACGTACCTTGGAATTAGCTTTCCTTTCTTACCGAATCTAACAACTCCTTTCCAAGGAGATACTTTCAATAGCATTTTGTCTCCAACTTGAAACTCCAACGGCTTTCGTCTATTATCTGTATAACTCTTCTGGCGATCTCTAGCCGTCTTCAGCCTTTCCTTCGTGATACTGAATATCACAGTCGTAGTCACTTAGGATTTTCATCCATCTCCTTTGCCTCATGTTTAATTCTTTTTGCTCAAATATATATCTTAAATTCTTATGACCCGTATAGACAGTGAACTTACTTCCATACAGATAATGTCTCCAAATCTTAAGGGCAAAATTATGGCTCCTAATTCTAAGTCATGAGTGGTATAACTTTCTTCGTGCTTTTCAATTGCCTTGATGCATACGCAATTACCTTTTTGCGTTGCATTAACACACATCCAAATCCTAGCTTTGAAGCATCACCATATACTTTAAAATCTTCTGTTCCTTCTGGTAAGGCAAGGATTAGGGCATTTGTTAATTTATCCTTTAAGATCCTAAAGGCTTCTTCTTGTTTAGGTCCTCATTCAAACTTAATTGTTTTACAGGTTAGCTTAGTTAATGATATAGCTATTGTCACACCCCAACCGATGGCGGAAACATCGGGATGAGACGTACAAACTGTTCAAAGACGTCATAACACTAAATGTAACAATATAATTAAGTTTCATTTACTAAAATAGCAAAGTTTCATACATTGTCATAAAAAGAAGATAACAAAACATCAAACATAGATTATTTCAAAGGTGGGTTTCTAGGCCATCCTATTCATTTCTTCAATCTTGATTCCTCATCCTGCAGTATGCATTTAAAATAAAGTCAACAAAACATGTTGGCGAGTATACAAGTTTGAATATAGTATAATATGTTTGAAATAGTTTAACATGCTCCAATCCACGTGACTACATGAGTTCATATTTACAGTTATACTCGTAACGATGAAATCTATGTGTTCAAACCAAAGTTTAACGCAATTAACATAGCCTAACCCTAGAAGGGTGGTAACATGAGTAACATAGAATAAACCTAACAATACCCATAATATTATGGGAGGGGCGTTACAACCTACAGCGCTGCCATTGTTAGGGGAGGCTTGCAAAGTTAATGAACACACAAATCATAAATGTTTAACAGTAGCATAACATGAATAACATGAGTCAAATAGATTCACATGAGATGTGGATTGATAGTGCAAAAATGTTTAACATAGTGTGTTTGATATAGAAATGCATACTACACCCAAAAGTGTAAAATAGAAAATGGGTCATGTATACTCACCTTAGGTTGCGTTGCGTTTTTCTTGGAAAAGATCAAGAACAAGGGATTGCCCAAGAGAATGTGCACAAGAGATTTACCCTATTAATTTTGAGGATTGTTAAATATTGGGAATTTAGAGATTATTTAAATAACAAGGCATTTATAAAAATAATAAAAATAATATAAACATGTCTAAAATATTAATCATGTGTTTCATTTTTAATATTTGGTAATTAACGAAATAATTAACGAAATAATAAATAATATTTCTAAGATTCTAGATTATATAGATTATTTATTTCTAATATATATATTTAAAAAAAATCTGATTTTAAATAAAGTAATAAATCGGAAAAATTAAAGAATAATAATTCACATTTAATTAATAATAAAAATTCTGTTATATAATAATTCTGATTTTGTAATTCTGAAATAATTCTGATTTAAAAATAAATTTCTGATTTAAATAATAAATCAGAAAATAACAATAATTCTGTTTATTATATATAAAAATTCTGATTTAAATAAATTAAACTAATAAATCTGATATATATATAAAATGTTAATTCTGATTTAATAAAAATAAAAATTCTGATTTTCAAACTATAAATTCTGATTTAAAATAAATAATATAGATTTTGATTAAAATAAAATTAAATTCTGATTTAAGTAAATAATAAATTCTGAATTAACAGAAATGATAATTCTGTTATAAAATTTAAAATACATTAACATTTCTGTTTAATATTAATAATAAATATAATCTGTTTATAACAATAATGCTTATAATAATAATATTAATAATAATAATAATAATAATAGAAATAAAAGAAACTGTAAACGAAAAAAAAGAGAACGGAATCGGAAAAACGGTTACCGGACGGCGAAGGTGGAGGTGCGGTGGTTCTCCGGCGGCGAGGTGGTGGCTCCGGGATTCCGGCGAGAGTGCGAGGTTCCGGCGACGGAACGAAGAGCGATTCGGTTACGGTTTAGCTTCGGTTTGGGTTTCGGGGATCGAGAGGAAGGAACGATAATGATGAAATGTGGTCGGATATATATAGGGGATTTCAGGTGTCGGTTATGGTCCTGAAAGGTCGGTGATCTCCGGTTACAAGTCCAAAAGCCGGAGGAAGAAGGAGGTGAACAGTTCTTGGGCGGTTACTTTTGATTTGAATTCAGCGTCATTAAAGTCATGTTAAATGAATTACGGGCTCATGTTTCATCGGATGAGG
Organism: Helianthus annuus; assembly: GCF_002127325.2. Lineage (NCBI taxonomy): Eukaryota > Viridiplantae > Streptophyta > Magnoliopsida > Asterales > Asteraceae > Helianthus > Helianthus annuus. Next base: position 119,712,434 of record NC_035447.2, on the reverse strand, counting down.
CATTCCCGGCCGGGTGATTAGGTTGTTGTTTGTTAAGGGTGAGGTCGCGGGTTCGAATCCGGTTCTAAGCGGTTTAACCCATTTTTTTTGTTTTTAGATAACAGTTAACTGAACTAACTGTGGTTTCTAACCCAGTTAGTGATCCCTTAATAAAAACTAACCTAGTTAGCCGTAACTAGGTTATCTACAATGTTTCAAAGGATTTGTTAACCTAGTTAGTTAATATTTAACTAAAATTCAATAAAAATCATTTTTTTAATTTATAATACTAATTTATTTAATTTTAATTATTACTTTATTTATTTAAAATATTAATAAAATAATATAAAAATCATTTTAACCCAAATTTTGATATTTTTACCGAATTAACGTATAAATTCCCAATTTCGTAAGGTTTAGGGTAATCTCTTGGCAATGATGAATTTAAGAGCTGAGATTAAGATGGAATTTCCCTGTTTTTACGTGTTTAACATAGTTTCAACGTGTTATCAATTGTTTCAACAAAACATAGCATTCAAACACAAATATGGAATAAAATCATGCATTTTCATTATGATTTCAAGTCTCGTGTACAATTTTGAAATAGAGTCAAATACCACAAAGGTACAACTTATAAAAATAGACAGTACAAGCAGACTTGCCAAAAAATAGAAAGATCGAAAATACGAGGTGTCACAGTCTCCCCTACTTTAGGAGATTTCGTCCTTGAAATCTTAAGAAAAGATTTTTTTTTTCTTTTTGAAAAGGTGACATCTAAGGATTCAAAACAAAGAAATGGATGAGACTTTTAATCATAATGTTTTTGTTTAGGAAAATTGATTTCATGTATGCATCACATAGCACATTGTTTTTCACATGAATTGCCAAATGGTTTCACATAGAATAACATAGTATTGCACATAGAATAACATGGTGTTACACATAGAATATCATGTATAATGAAAGCAAGATAAATTTAGTTTGTTCACGATGGAGTAATTATTAATTGTTTTAGATTGCGATAATAACGTGATTCGTGTTCCCAAACTTGAAATGAAAATAACGCTCAAATGTAAATCACATAATAATTGATATAACATAAAAAGAGATTTATCATAAAAATAGGGATTGTCACGGAACGTAACATAAGACTATTCCAAAGTGAGTCGAAATCCTTTTCGAATTAAGGAGACGTGCTATGGCCTAATATACAAACACTCTCATCGAGGAGCGACTAACGATGTTTGTCCTTCCAATTACTACACGTCCTTAATCGATTGGGAAAATCGAAACTTTGGCGAGATCGAAAATCAAGGAATAGGACTAGTTAACAAGATGCGAGTTTCACCTCTAACTTGATAACATCGTACCCTGATGTGGTTGGTACTCATCCAAAGATGAGGGTCCACTAGAATATGAAATGGAAAACTCCCAACAAGGTTTGGATATCACTCCTAACTTGAGGGTAGATTTCGTGCAAAAATCAAAGTATAGCTGAGTGAAAATCATCACCAAGTGTGGGAATCACCCCTATCTTGATGAATCATTTCGATTGTGTTGTAAGAGTGTCTTCAAAGCTTCCATGTGTGTATTGTGTTAGCCTTAGGAAAGGCTTGTATATTAGAAGTCCAAAAGAATAGAGGGAAGCAAAGAAGAGAGAAAGGAATAATGTCTTAAACAACACATAAATGAGAAAGCTCCTAAACTATAGACTAGGTAAAAGCATTCCTACTTTTCCTAATTCCCTATAGTTATGGCTCTGATACCAATCTGGTATCAGAGTACTCCTACTATAGGCTAGGCAAAAGTAAGGTAATCCTACCTAATTCCCTATAGTTATGGCTCTGATACCAATCTGGTATCAGAGTACTCCTACTATAGACTAGGGAAAAGTATAGCAATGTTCCTAATTCTCTATAGTTATGGCTCTGATACCAATCTGTCACACCCCAACCGATGGCGGAAACATCGGGATGAGACGTACAAACTGTTCAAAGACGTCATAACACTAAATGTGACAATATAATTAAGTTTCATTTACTAAAATAGCAAAGTTTCATACATTGTCATAAAAAGAAGATAACAAAACATCAAACATAGATTATTTCAAAGGTGGGTTTCTAGGCCATCCTATTCATTTCTTCAATCTTGATTCCTCATCCTGCAGTATGCATTTAAAATAAAGTCAACAAAACATGTTGGCGAGTATACAAGTTTGAATATAGTATAATATGTTTGAAATAGTTTAACATGCTCCAATCCACGTGACTACATGAGTTTATATTTACAGTTATACTCGTAACGATGAAATCTATGTGTTCAAACCAAAGTTTAACGCAATTAACATAGCCTAACCCTAGAAGGGTGGTAACATGAGTAACATAGAATAAACCTAACAATACCCATAATATTATGGGAGGGGCGTTACAACCTACAGCGCTGCCATTGTTAGGGGAGGCTTGCAAAGTTAATGAACACACAAATCATAAATGTTTAACAGTAGCATAACATGAATAATGAGTCAAATAGATTCACATGAGATGTGGATTGATAGTGCAAAAATGTTTAACATAGTGTGTTTGATATAGAAATGCATACTACACCCAAAAGTGTAAAATAGAAAATGGGTCATGTATACTCACCTTAGGTTGCGTTGCGTTTTTCTTGGAAAAGATCAAGAACAAGGGATTGCCCAAGAGAATGTGCACAAGAGATTTACCCTATTAATTTTGAGGATTGTTAAATATTGGGAATTTAGAGATTATTTAAATAACAAGGCATTTATAAAAATAATATAAACATGTCTAAAATATTAATCATGTGTTTCATTTTTAATATTTGGTAATTAACGAAATAAATAACATTTTATTTATAAATAAGTGAACAATAATAAATAATATTTCTAAGATTCTAGATTATATAGATTATTTATTTCTAATATATATATTTAAAAAAAAATCTGATTTTAAATAAAGTAATAAATCGGAAAAATTAAAGAATAATAATTCACATTTAATTAATAATAAAAATTCTGTTATATAATAATTCTGATTTTGTAATTCTGAAATAATTCTGATTTAAAAATAAATTTCTGATTTAAATAATAAATCAGAAAATAACAATAATTCTGTTTATTATATATAAAAATTCTGATTTAAATAAATTAAACTAATAAATCTGATATATATATAAAATGTTAATTCTGATTTAATAAAAATAAAAATTCTGATTTTCAAACTGTAAATTCTGATTTAAAATAAATAATATAGATTTTGATTAAAATAAAATTAAATTCTGATTTAAGTAAATAATAAATTCTGAATTAACAGAAATGATAATTCTGTTATAAAATTTAAAATACATTAACATTTCTGTTTAATATTAATAATAAATATAATCTGTTTATAATAATAATGCTTATAATAATAATATTATTAATAATAATAATAATAATAATAATAATAATAATAATAATAATAATAGAAATAAAACAAACTGTAAACGAAAAAAAAGAGAACGGAATCGGAAAAACGGTTACCGGACGGCGAAGGTGGAGGTGCGGTGGTTCTCCGGCGGCGAGGTGGTGGCTCCGGGATTCCGGCGAGAGTGCGAGGTTCCGGCGACGGGAACGAAGAGCGATTCGGTTACGGTTTAGCTTCGGTTTGGGTTTCGGGGATCGAGAGGAAGGAACGATAATGATGAAATGTGGTCGGATATATATAGGGGATTTCAGGTGTCGGTTATGGTCCTGAAAGGTCGGTGATCTCCGGTTACAAGTCCAAAAGCCGGAGGAAGAAGGAGGTGAACAGTTCTTGGGCGGTTACTTTTGATTTGAATTCAGCGTCATTAAAGTCATGTTAAATGAATTACGGGCTCATGTTTCATCGGATGAGGCATTCCCGGCCGGGTGATTAGGTTGTTGTTTGTTAAGGGTGAGGTCGCGGGTTCGAATCCGGTTCTAAGCGGTTTAACCCATTTTCTTGTTTTTAGATAACAGTTAACTGAACTAACTGTGGTTTCTAACCCAGTTAGTGATCCCTTAATAAAAACTAACCTAGTTAGCCATAACTAGGTTATCTACAATGTTTCAAAGGATTTGTTAACCTAGTTAGTTAATATTTAACTAAAATTCAATAAAAATCATTTTTTTTATTTATAATACTAATTTATTTAATTTTAATTATTACTTTATTTATTTAAAATATTAATAAAATAATATAAAAATCATTTTAACCCAAATTTTGATATTTTTCCCGAATTAACGTATAAATTCCCAATTTCGTAAGGTTTAGGGTAATCTCTTGGCAATGATGAATTTAAGAGCTGAGATTAAGATGAAATTTCCCTGTTTTTACGTGTTTAACATAGTTTCAACGTGTTATCAATTGTTTCAACAATACATAGCATTCAAACACAAATATGGAATAAAATCATGCATTTTCATTATGATTTCAAGTCTCGTGTACAATTTTGAAATAGAGTCAAATACCACAAAGGTACAACTTATAAAAATAGACAGTTCAAGCAGACTTGCCAAAAAATAGAAAGATCGAAAATACGAGGTGTCACAGCTATCTTGGAAAAATCCTTAATAAACCGTCTATGGTATTCGGCTAAACCTACAAAACTCCTAATTTCCATTGCGGATTGCGGAACCTTCTATTTGGTAATTGCTTCTATCTTAGCAGGATCTACGTGAATACCTTCATGATTCACCATATGACTTAGAAATTGTACTTCTAGCAGCCAAAATTCACACTTCGAGAATTTGGCGAAAAGCTTCTCTTTTCTTAACAAAGTTAAGAGTGCATGCAAGTGTTGATAATGTTTTTTCCTGTCTTTTGGCAGAAATAAGTATATCGTCGATGAAGATAATTACAAATTTATCCAAATATGGTTTACAGATCCTATTCATTTTGTCCATGAATGTTGCAAGTGCATTCGTTAATCCGTAGGGCATGACTGTAAACTTGTAATGACCATACCTAGTTCTGAAAGCAGTTTTAGGTATGTCTTCCTCTTGTACTTTCAATTGATGATATCCGGAACGTAGGTATATCTTAGAAAATATCTAGCTCCTTGAAGTTGATTGAAAAGACCATCAATCCTAGGTAATGGGTATCGATTCTTAATTGTAACCTTATTCAATTCTCTATAATCAATACACATTCTCATCGGACCATCCTTTTTCTTAATAAACAACACTGGTGCCCCCTCCCACGGGGATAAACTAGGTTGTATGAAACCTTTACTTAATAATTCATCTAATTGATTTTTCAGTTTTAATATTTCTGTGGGTGCTAACCGATAAGGTGCCTTGGTTATCGGTATAGTTTCTGGAATTAGATTAATCCTAAATTCTACCTCCCTATCTGGTGGTAACCCTAGTAATTCTTCTGGGAATACATCTGGGTATTCTGAAACTACAGAAATTTCCTTAAGTTCTTTATCTTTAGTATTAATGATTACTGAAATCATTTATACTATTCCTTGCTTTTGTTCATAATTAGCAACTTTCATTACTGATATAAACTTTATGGGTTTACATGGCTTATCTCCTGTAATCATTATTACTTCTCCAGTGGGTGCACAAATTTTTATGGAATTCTTATCACAGATAATTTAAGCATGGTTGTTTACTAACCAATCCATTCCTAAGACATCATCAAATTCAACTAATTTCATAGATAATGGGGTTGCAGAAATTTATGACTTAAAAGTTCTATTTCTACGTTTTGCAGAACCTTATTTAACTGAATTCCCATCTGCCGTTTCTACTGTAGAAATTTGCCTAATGCTGGTTAAAGGTAAGTTAAGAGTTTGGCAGAATGAAATATTTATAAAACTTTGGTTTGCACCAGAGTCAAATAATACTTTTGTGTAAACGTTGTGAACTAAGAACGTACCAGCTATCACATCTGGAATGAGCTCTGCTTCCTGAGCAGTCAGTTGGAAGGCTCTTACATTCCTTTTCGCTTCTTCTGCAGGTTTGGCTTTATTGTTAGATAGTTTGTTCAGTTTTGGACAATCTGGCCTAAGATGTCCAGCTTCTCCACAGTTGTAGCAGACTGAAAATCTCTTCCTCCTGCAGTCTTCTTCTTGATGCCCTGGAATTTTGCAAAAGTTGCAATATCCTTTGCATCTTCCAAAATGCTTTCTTTTGCAAGAATTGCAAAATGGGCTAGTGGAAGATTGCCCATTCCCTCCTTTCTTGAAACTGTTATGGTTACCCGGACGGAATCCTTGGGTAATCTTTTGGGCTACTTCCTTCCTTCTATTTTCTTCTCTTGTCCGTACTAGTTCGTCAGTCAGAGTACTGGCTAAATCCACCGCATCATCAATCGTGCGAGGTTTCGCAGCCTTGACGATATTACGGATTTCAGCAATCAATCCCCAAATATAACGAGAAATAAGTACCGGCTCTGGCGAAGCCAGGGTTGGTACTACTCGAGCATACTCGAAGAATGTCGAAGTATACCTTCGACAATCTACATCCACCATCCGGTGGGTTAAAAACTTATTTGTCATTTGTTCCTTTTCATATTCGGGACAAAATTTTCTTTCTACAAAGCGCTTAAATTCTTCCCAGTTCATAGCATACGCCATCCTTCTTCCTTTTTCTTGTAACACCGTATTCCACCATTCTAGCGCCCCTTCTTTGAAAAGGTTTGACGCGTACATGACCTGATCATCCTGAGCACATTTACTTATGGCAATTACTGCCTCGGTTTTCTCTAACCAACGCAGTGCCGCAGTCGCTCCTTCATTGCCTGCAAACTTAGTGGGTTTACAAGCAAGAAATTCTTTGTAAGTGCAACCAGGCGTTGCAGCTTTCATTTTCTTAGGGGGAGGAGCTTGCTGTGGTTCATTCTCATGATTAGTATGATTATTGCCTCCGTTTACGCTATTACTGAAGTTATCGTCAGAAATACGTTTGCTAGGAACGATTTGTTGTGGTTCTATTGGATTTTTAACAGCAGCAACGATTGCTGGAATAGCGTTGGCTATCCCTTGAGCAACTATTGCTGGAATAGCGTTGGCTATCCCTTGAGCAACGATATTTTCTATATCCTGCCTAGTCATATATTGATCCCCCGGTTGTTGCTCAGATTGATTAACCTCATTAACTGGTTCATTACTAGCGTTTTCCATCTGATAATATATTTATTAGTATTAATAATAACAATTATACATAAAATAATTATATTAATTTCACAATACGCATATAGCCAAACTTATTGATTTATTGATTTACATTTATATTTAATAGTATGCATCAATACACACCATTATCTTACAAAGTTTTATTTTAGGTTATTTTACAGACTGATTTTTACTATTACTGTTACACAACCACGGTTCCATAAATCCCCTATCCTTTGTCAGATGATATTCTAGTAATGGCGTTCCCTTTCATCGTATTTCTAGGAGATCTGTCCCCCAATCTCTTGGATCCTATTCCCAGTATCCATTAGTTCTTTGCCAAAGTGGCGGAGTTCAGCCATATTCTGGTTACTCATTGGTGGATTTGGTAAAGGTTCTGGATTGAACTGAGGAAAAAGCTTATAGGGATTGTTTTGGAACTGTATTTCATTAGTTAACCATTCGTCTATTTGCGAGTGGATTGAAGGATTTGGAATAGCTGGTTCTAAGTTCATTGGTAGTTGTGTTTCAAGAAAGTGAATAAAAACAATTTCATTAACAGGGTTTATAGTATTATAGCTTACCAATATAAAATCTAGCTCTTCCTGAGATGGTAACCTTTCAATTTGCCTAGAACTTTCCCCAATTTCCATTTTCTTAGGCTTGGGTTTCTCGAGAGGTAAAGTGTTGAATTCTATAGGTTCTTCTATGTCTGGTATATACCTATTGAAATATCTGGAAACCTCTATTCTTACTAGATAGAGATTTAAATTCTGAAGGGCGTCAGACAAGTCACTCATGCTGTTTAGCAAAATACACACAATTACTAAGTTAAAATTTATAACAAAATTTTATAGAAAAACTTTTAAATATTATTTCATACAGGGTAACTACCAAAACAACTGAAATTTAAAACACACTAGGTTTTATTTGTAAATTTATTTATTTAGTGAATAAGGTTTCTAGACGGTAGATAATAAAGGTGCTAAAACTTGGGTCAAATTATTTAAGGATTTGCATTAATCGCTACATTGGCTAGCATATAAAGATCTGCCCATACTGTACACAATTAGTCAGATAATAAAACACATAATCACATAATAGCAATTAATAAAAATTAAGTATTTTCTAAATACTTAATTGGCTTAAATTAGTGGCTCGATCAGTAGCTCTGATACCACCTTTTTCTGTCACGGCCCCGACCCGGTTTGACCCGTTTCAGGAGCCGCGAGACAGAAATCCCGTGGTATTTAATTAATCGAGTTTAACAGCGGAAGCTTATTATGAGGATCTTTTTAAAACTGAAATATTTCCCGATTATTTTATTTCACAACTCGGGATAAAACCCCGGTAATTTACAATCATTTGATTTCACGAAGAAATCTTTTATTTTACAAAACATGTTTCTTTATTTTATCCTGAGCCACTTTCTTAAGCTTGTAGTGCTTCACGGCACTTTTCCTGGATCATAACAGATCACCTGAAACATGTTTGAAAAAGGTTTTGTCAGCGGGAAATACTGAGTGAATCATTCTATTTACATAAAATGATGCATAGTTATTAATTACAGCATAAGAGCGATTACAATGGCTTACATCTTATTTTTATATGGCACCGTGTCACAATGGTGACGATGGTCATACCACTATTAGGTCAATGAACCCAAATAGTGATGATTATCCCTAGTAGGTCAATGAACCTAACTGGGAGAAAATTAGTAATGTGCACAATACCCCACTAGCCAGTGATTCAAGATATCCACGACTTAGTCCGTGTAATTATAACTTTTGAAAATAATTTGGAGTATTGTAAAATAGTTGATAAAAAGAGAATGACTCACATTGCAGATTTAACGAGCAGTGTATAAGCCTACTGATTTAGCCTTGTTTAACCTAATTTTAATAACAATGCACACAAACTGGGTTAGTAACTAATACAGCAGTTACGACAATTCACGAGATTAAACCCTCACAACGATTAACAAAGTGCAATACTTAACAATTCAGCGGATTCACAACGAATGACAGAGTATAGCCTGAGTTCGGACAGCACTCAAACATTCAAGTCGAAATCACGACGAATGACAAAGTATAAACTCAATTTGAGCAGCACTTAGTCATACGTTGGATAGTTTCAATCGATCGGACGTTGAATCGTAATAGCGATCGAGTTATTACCCTGTTTTGCGGCAGCAGTTCGTGAATTTATGTGTGTTGTGGACTGTTTCTATGATATATCAGTGTGTATAACGAATTTCTTTGTCGTTTTAGTGCCAGAAATCAAGTCCCAATGTCTACTATTTACACACAAAATTTGACATGCTTACGGACCATAAGACTTTTATCCTTTACGGTCCGTAAGGGACACCTAATGGTCATAGGGTTGCCACGTGTGGGACTAGGCCTGCTGAGTTGATGAAATTGAAAAATTCGAATTTGACAGCACATAATTTAGATAATCGTAACTAGGGTTTACCCCCCCCCCCCCCCCCCCCCCCGAGTTTTAGGGGCCCTGATCCTGATTCTGATTGTTCTGAAAATTTTAGGGTTTGTGCAGAATCACTTGGGTGTCTTAATTAGGGTTTCCTATTGGATAATTAAAATAATAATTAAGACTTTTTGATAGGAGTTGTTACAGCCGAGGGTAACGTCACCTTCAAAAGAGGGGCCTACCACATTACGCATTAATACCTTAATTAATTATCTTTCAATAATCCAACCCTTTAGGATTGTATCCTTGCTGACTCAAACTACTAGGTTGAGGGTAACGTCACCTTCAAAAGAGGGGCCTACTACTATAACTAAGATAATCTCTTAAAAAGTGCAAACGTGCGGAAATAATCAAAGGTGTCGCTGAAAGTCTATTGGTCAAAGTCGGCGAATTTGTCTTCCCGGCCGACTTTGTTATACTAGATATAGAGGAAGATACCGAAGTGCCACTCATCTTAGGGAGGCCATTCCTAGCTACGGCCCACGCAGTGGTAGACATGAATGGTGGAACACTAACATTGAGGATTGGGGACAAGGAAATGAAGTTCGGAGTTGGAAAGAGAGTAGAGGACGATGACCTGGTCACTTACATGAAGGTCATAAACTCAAGTTTGGATGGTGCTCTCCGACGGTGCAGCATGGGATGCAAAACATCCCACTTGGGTAACATATAACCAGGCTTTGGGTCTAGCCAAGGACCCTTATAAACGTGGCGCACCACGGAGGCATTCCGCGGAACTATCCTTAGTTTAGTTTAGATTAGTTTTTATGTTTTCTAGTTTAGTTTTAATTTTCAGGAATAAAACACACTTGGGATGGTGAAGGATACCAAAGGAAACTTGAACCGGCACCGCATGCACAAAAACAGGGCCTCCCGCAAAATTTTCTTCATTACAGCAAGTTCAGCACGGGCCGTGTCCTGCCAACATAGCCCCGTGCTGAACCATCAGGTAACTGGACACGGGGCGTGTTCGCTGAACACGCCCCCGTGCCCAGGCTTCTGTTTCTTCTTAATGATTTCTGTTACTGGCAACCTGAACACGGGGCCGTGCCTGGACACCACGGGCCCGTGTCCAGATGCCCAGTAACATTAAAATTTGTTTTTAAACACGCTTTTACACATTCAATCAACCTAAAAACTTATTTTTGGGACACATTGAGGACAATGTGTAATTTAAGTGGGGGGGGGGATGCTAAAACCTTGAATCTTGCAAGTCCTAATTACAAGCCTTACAGAAAACTCTATTGGAACCGCTAAACACCCCGAATTTTTTTTCAAAATTTTTTTTTTCATTTTTTTACTTGTCTTGGTTTAATTTGGGAATTTCAAGTTCTAAAAAGGTTATATTTTTACAAATTTACAACCGATAGCGTCGTGATAAAAAGAACCAACATAAGAAAATTATGAAACGACATGACAAATCTAGTTAAAATTTGATTATATATACTTGATCATATAAAAACCCATTCCCACAAAAAGTGAGCTTTGTGCCTTTATTGAGTATATAAATATGCATCTTTAAACTAAATGCTCATTTTTTCGTTTCTTGTGTGAATAGCCGCTTGGTTCTTACGACTCTAGAACTTGCCATGACGATACATTCCCGGTCCTTACCAACTTAAACCCAAGTAAGTAAATGACGGAGGCATTAGGACTAACCCTTTTTATTTCAACACCATTATTTTTCTTTTTTTTACCACCTACCCAAAATCCCCCTAGTTAACCCCTTTGAGCCTAAACCTTTTCATTTCTTAACCTAAAACAAACACCCTTTTACCCACCAAAACCCTTTTTCATTTTAAACCCTTTATTTTAGTAACAAAGCTCGGTTTTCTTATGACTTCTTTATAAAAAAATGATGATGATGATGAAGCCAAAAGAAATAAACAAACAAGTTTATCAAAAAAAAACTTTGTTTGAAAAATTGCTTCATCAGAATGAAAAGTCATAAAAAAAGTCTTATGAAAACCGACGTTTTTTACGCCTTTCGCCCTTTTCTACTAACCACTAACCCAACCACCTACCTTAAACCCAAGCCTGACCCTTCCCCCCAAAAGTCCTCTTGATATATACAAAGGTGTATAGTTAAAAAGGAGGAGGATTGATTGCTTGGCAAGCTTATAGTAGGAGTAAGTTCCATGCCACTCTCGAGTGTTTCACAAAAATACATCTTCGGCCGAGTGTTGAGTGATCCCTCGTGAGGTATGTGAACTTGTATATAAATGGAATTTTAAAAAGGCATGTTATGCCCTAATAAGTAATTTATCTTATGAAATGTTTTAAATAAATCATGACGAATAGGATTGTAAATAAAATAAAAATAAAACCTAATAAAGAATCTTGTAAATCGCGACACTCTATGACAAGCCCAAAACCTTCTCTTCTACCCATTCCATTTGGGAGTGTTAGCCACAGTGTAAAGAGTTTTGCTTGAGGACAAGCAAAGATTCAAGTGTGAGGGTATTTGATGTGCGCAAAATGCAACATATAAATTACATCAAATGTGGCATAAAACTAACCCTTTTTTAGTACTAATGTTGGAAAAAGTGTGTTTTTGTCTTCCTTTTGTATTTTCAGGATAAAATGAGCTAAAATGAACAAAAGAAGCAAAAAGGTAGCTAAATCTAACATAAATACAAGAAAAGGGATAAACGTGGCATGCCCGACCCCTCGACAGCATCCTTCCAAGCAAGAACAAGAGAACAGAAGGCTGAACAAGCCCCGTGCTCAATGAGCATGGGGGCGTGCCCAAGTGTCTGCAGAAAAGACAAAGTTGTAGAAGCTTCTATCACCCACCACGGGGGTGTGTCCAGCGGACACGGGGCCGTGGTCAACTCTAAGATTCGCAGAATCTAGGCAAATCTTGATAGTACAGATACACTTCTGCACACGGGGTCGTGCCCAGCGAACACGTGGGCGTGGTCAACTGATCGAAGTGTCGCACTCCGGTCAAAGATAATATTTATATACCCTAATTACCCTTAACAAATAGCTAGTGGTAGCAAGGGGTCGAACCACGAAGAGTATGTGGTTTGCGAATGGACTTTGAATGAAATTTAGAAAATGTCACTTTTATGAAGCTTGCTAAGATATGTTTTTATGTATTTTTAATTGAGTTGAAAATGTGAATTATGAATACTAAAAACAAACAATTGCAATGATGTAAATAAAGGTTTTGACAAGATAGAGAAAACAAGGCTCACACCCGGTTCGGTTATTGCAATCCTAGGGTTCCTACACGTTTTAGATTTAATTCACTTGAATATGTTATTAACGGATTTCTGTCATCAAAGCTTAGGTGCCAATTGTTATCAACGCATACACGGACTACAATGCACTTCGTTACTTCGGACAAATAAAACCTTTTGAATGACAAGGCATAATTGCACAAACTTATTTCGCAAAGTCAAATTTCATAACTCACTCGACACTTCACAAATATAGTTCAAATGCAAGACAATTATCAATCAATTCAAATACAATTCAAGTTGTCACGAAACCAAACTAAAACACTGTTCAAACCCTAGACTTACAATAACCTACACCGGGGTGAAACCTTCAAGAAATTAGCCGCTCATGGTGTAAACGGTACGATCAACGGATGCACAAGACTTCAATTGGATCATCTTGGAGCTTGAGGATGGATGGTGGAATGATTAGGGTTTGGGAATAGTTGGTGGTGATGGATGGATTGAAGGTGGCAGAATGGTTGTGATGATGATGAAATAGGGTTTGGAATCAAGAAGATGATGGTGCTTTCGTTCTTGATTCCGGATGTCGAATTGATGGTTGATGGATTGGTGATGAGATGATAGGTGAATATTGGCTCCAAGACTTGTTTTCAAACTCCCAATGAAGTGTAACTCCCGTATTGAATGAGCTTGGACCAATAGGAATCGAACTAAACCCCCAAATGATCAAAATTCCCGTTTCTGGTTTTGGCAGGCCGTCGCCGACGGCCCTCAACCCGTCGGCGACGGGTCTTGGATTTTCAACATTTACCCGACGGCTAAAACACCTGGATACGGGCATTTCTAGCCTACGGGCATTTTAAGGGGGCGTCGCCGACGGCTTGGTACCCGTCGACGACGGGTTCTCAAAACTTGATTCTCAGCTTTCGCTTGTTTCGCTCCCGTTTGATCCGTAATGCGTTCCGATGTTCCGGTTTTCAATCCGATGACCCGTAAAGCTCCCGAAAAGCTCCTTAAACTGCATCAAACCTGCAAAACACATTCTTGATTAAAAGTAGGCTATTCGAAACTAAAACTCACGTAAAAACGTTAAGTTAAACAATTACAAGCACCGGTTTTCAACCACGTATCACATCCCCACACTTGTCTTTTGCTTGCCCTCAAGCAAATCTGTTTTTCACTTTCACGTGGGTCAAACAACGAACATACATCCCATTCCCGAGACAAGGTTAAGGTCTAATGTCATACAAAAGTTCAAACTCTTTATAATATTCAATGTATTTAGCGGTGACGTGCTTTAGATACACAAATGGTTACCCAAGATTAACCCGCCCGTAAAACTAACAAATCATGCATATCCCTCACAATGTGCTCTCCACTCGGCTTAAAGTTTGCTAATCATGTGTAATGTGTTAGCTTTTCAACAATTAACCGCTCAAACCAAATAGAACACGTACCCGCATAGGCTTGCAACTCAATCATTCTCCACTATCGAACACAAATACTAAGCACAAGTCAAAAGGTCTTTGAAGGGTTGTAACGGGGCTAGGCGAAGGGTAGGAATAGGATATTTTTAAGTGGCTATGGTGATGAAAAATTCGAATTTTATTACAAAAGACTATCCTAAACAAAAGCAAACAGTAAACATCCAAAATGGCAAAAACTTTCGCCTTTTATTCAACAACTACTAGCACATCTTTTTGTGTTTATCTCACTGCTTTTTTTTTTCATTCTTTTTCGCAACATTTTCTGAATTTTTTTTTTTTTTTTTTTTTTATGAATCACAACTATACAACTTAAGTTCCTATAATCGAATTTTCATCACACGGGTTTAAAAAGAAAAGGCTTATGGTTATGGGCTAAATGGGTTGTCAAACGAAAGGTTTAGGCTCAAATTAGGCGACTAGGGGACTTGTTTGGGTAAGGATAGATAAATGGTTTAAAAGGAAAAAGTTTACCTAATGCCTTAATCATTCTCGTGCTTGTATTCGGTCTATAGTCTCGAATGTATCAAAAGTTGCAAGTTCTACAATACGCGACTAATGGCCCACTCAACAAAGAAACATGTAAATGTGAATCTATGATGTATAAAGGGCTCAAACCTCACGTATAAGGGTATGATATGTGATATGCATACATTGCTAGTTCCTTAGGCGAATTATTCTCAAATAACCACCCACTAAATACCCAATATGCTTATTAATTTGAACTTGACCATGACAAAAGACCAAATGGTTTGTGACATCCCTCGTTGACTTGGTTACTTGTGCTTTTGAGATTGCTTTGAAAACAAGATATTTTTGAAAAATTTTTGAAATTTTCCCCCATCCCCACACTTGAGGTAAACATTGTCCTCAATGTGTAGTATTTAAGTGAACAGGTCAAAATCGAAAATTTTTACTACTCCCCCATCCCCACACTTGAAGTACATATTGTCCTCAATGTGTAAGAACTAGAGTTTGTAAAGCACAAGGGATGTGACACGGCTAACCTCCCCAAAATTACACCCCGGAAAATAAAATACAAATTACAATCCACTTATTTGCTAACTAAAAATCAAAGGTAAAAAGAAACGTATGCACCTGGTTTTTCGCTAGTTCCTTGTGTGCTCTTCATCTTTTCAACCAAGCAATTGTCTCACGAACATAGTGTACCTACAAATCTTAACCCTTGTGTAGAAGCATGCTTCTCACAACCATCAAAATTTGTTAATTACCTAGTTCTACCACTTTTATGAAATTATTACCAAGCCATACGTTATTGTACCTTTGACTTTATGTGGAAAATATTTTACAACAACAATAAACCTAACTCACTTTCGTAGGAATCACGGTTGCATTTAGCTTATGCAACAAGCCCTTTTAAACCTCCCGATAGCTCGGGAGGACGAGTAGGTCTCGTGAGGGTTATATAGGGAACACACCCACAAAGTTCATTTAACTAGGCAATAATTAAATAAAAACAAAAAGAAATAACGGAAAATAATATACAACAACAACAACATAAAACATACCATACCTCTACCGCTGATATCGCTCGTTTGGATCCATGGGCGGGTTGGGTTGGTATGGATAACCAGTGAGGGCCTCGAACATCTCCCTATAGTTATCTAAGGGGCTTTGCTCCCCTTGGGGTGGTGGTTGGTACGGGATTGGAACGAAGCTAGACCCTACCGCTTCAGGCCAATGTGGAGTCGGGTCGGATGGGCCTTGAGGATAGGGAAGATCAGAGTAATTTGTCCACCCCGAGTGCTCGGCGTAGGGGAGGCCGGCTTGGTAGTCTCTATGGTGTCGCTCCTGATCAAGCAACACTTTGGCGTTATTAAGCGCCATCTCTTGAGAGACATACATGGCACTCCAACGGCGGCGGTTCAATTCTTCTTCTTGTTGTCGACGCGCCGTTTCCGCTTCTTCCCATGCCCGCCTTCGGGCTGCTTCATCCTCCTGTTGCTTTGCTAACTGTTCCATATGTGATCTTTGCATGGCTTGAAACAGTTCTTGCTCTTCCATGAACTTATTCATTCTTTCACGTTGGGCTCCTTGAGCGTCCCAATATTCTTGCATTGAAGCTCCGTAAGACCCTTGCCAAGCTTCTCTCCTTTGATTGTATTCCCGACCCTCTCCTATACACGCGGAGACATTATCATATATCTCCTGTTGCCCCCTGTCAAAGTTTTTGTAGGAGGGTACCCGTCGTCGGGTCACAAAACCTGCCACCTCAGCGTTTATCTCCCTATGTGGCCGCATATAACGTTGCCTTGGCCTTCGTGCCTCGGAGGGTTCAGCTTCCTCCTCTTCTTCCTCCATCTCCACATCTTCTTCCTGCACGGGTGGTGCCCCGGAAGTACGAACCTCAAACTTGTTCCCCAAATCATCGGTCACCACATACCTATTTCCCGAAAACTTGACCTCTATCCTCCAATTTTTCTTCATGTAACCCCAAGTAAATTCCTCCACTGGTTTAGAGACCCATAGCGCTTCCAAGGGCAAGCAATTCTGCTGCACAAGCATGGCACTAATGAGGCGTGCATACGGAATAAACCGCCTCTGAGACGACTCCCTGGTAGCCCATGTGTTCATCATGACTATGTGCCTCCATGACAGTGTCGGGGTCCCATACAATAAGGCATGCGCCACCCTGCAATCACTTACTCTCACACCCCCACGATCACCAAATCTTGCTAAAATGTTCTCAACCGAGATCCCTTGAAGGATCTTTCCCTCGAGCGACATATGCTTCCGTTTCATGTCACCCCCTGGGTGGGTTGGCAAAATAACATCTATCAATTGATCTATGTCGTTGGTGTTCAAATGATTATCCAAAAAATTCTCAATGGATGGATAATCATAGGCTTGTACCCCCAAAGAGTCAAACCCAGCAATACGATTCATAGTTTCGAAAGACATCGTCATGTTTCCTCGAGATGTCTTCCCCACTAACTTCCATTGCGAGGGGGATTCATTCTTGTTTACCAGCTTCAAAGTGGACAACCACTCACATACTTCCGACAAGTAAATCCGGTGAGTATTGTCTTCACACCAATCCAAAACGCTCTCCCATCCCAACCTCTCAAACATTTGTACAATCCCGATGTTCCGGAATTCTTCTACATTCACGGTCCGTTCACATATCACTCTTGTTGGAACCGACGTGTTCACCCCATTTGTCATCTTCCATTTCCACAACTTAGCTTCCAACTTTCTATCTTGGTAGCTCGACAATTGTTTGTTCTTCTCGTCATCCTAAATTCTGGCATTTTGACTATCCCTGAACTTTGCCCATTCCCAATCTTGTCGGTATAATCTTGGATCATTTTCTGCAACAGTGCTCGGTTGTTCCCATTTCTTCGGTATTAAACCGGAAGAAGACCCAATCCCGGATGATGAAGCTTGACCCGTAGTCTTTTGTCTCTTGCTTCCTGCCATGACTACAATCACAAACAAGCAAATCATCAATATAGATTCAACCTTCATTAACTCCCAAACTTTGAACATGAAGTATGATGTCGACAATTTATTTAACAAGTATACGCAAAGTCGCCTCTTTAAACTTCCAAAGTCGCTCACTTTGTCATAAACTTATTGTCCTTTTGTTAATCATACAATCTCATATAATTTCAACAAAAATTCAACATCATCTTCATGTTCAATCATGTTCATAACAGTGTAATCACTTCACTATGGTTATGACATGCTCAAATTCCATTCAAAACAACTAATCGTGCTCAAAATCACACTATCAAAACATACATTGTCTAAACAACCTACTCTTAAACCAAAAAAGTTTAAAATTTCGGAAGAAAAACATTAGTATATAATAATCAAGCATAACTTTAAGAAGAATCCATACCTTTGATGTTGTTAGACAAGAAGAACTAAGAAAAGATGACAAACAAGCACTTTGATGAACACCCTTTCAAAAACCCTAAAGAACACGCCCAGAAATCTTGCAAAATAGCAAGAATTGATGGAAACCGTGTTGGGGGTTTTGTTCGCCTTGAAAAATTATCCAAGATGGACCTAAAAATCAGAGGATTTGGTGGAGAATTGAGAGAGTTATGGTAAGTTGAAGGTTTAGGGTTCTTAGGGAGGAAGGTGGAGAAGATGAAGAATTGTGGATGTAAGAGAGAGAGAAAGCAGGGAATTTGTGGTGAAAAAGTGAGGTAAGATGATTGGGGTTCGAGTTTGTGGTCTAGAATGAGTTTGAAGGAGGTTTGGTTAGGTTAAATTGAGTTTTAAATCGTTTTTACTAACCCTGGAACGAACCTGCGTCGGAACGAAAAGGAGAAGCCGTCGCCGACGGGTCCCACCCCGTCGCCGACGGGCTTTGGAATTGAGGTGTGGGCCGACGGGCTAATAGTCTGCCAACGGGCAAAAGTGTGTCTACGGGTCATTTCAGAAGCCGTCGCCGACGGTCATAACCCCGTCGCCGACGGTCACGCCATTTTTTTTTTTTCGCAAAATTATGAATTTTTTTTAAAGAGGCTATGTACATAAGAAATTCCTAAAAATTATTAAAATGTTTTTGTGATTTTTTTTTTTTATAAGTTAAAATTTTAAACAAATAACCGTTAACGGCCCTACCACCCCCCAAAAAAAATCGTGTATTGTCCTCAATGCACCAAATCAAGTCTAAAACATACCTTGTATCTTCATGACCCGTTTGGAGTGCCCGAACTTCACACAATCAAGAAAGGTTAGTATGAACCGAAACCGATTCCCATCCGAACACACAAACAATTAAATATGTATACATAACTTTACAAAACGTGTTACCGGTCCTTTTACTTCACCTTATATGTTGGCACGCTTACCAAGAAACATACCAACTCCACATTTGCGTCCTTTTTCTCTTCGTTACCATCAAGGAATGGTTTAAGGCGGTGCCCGTTAACCGTTTGCTTCGACCCGTCCTTCGGGTCCTTGATTGTAACATCTCCAAGCCGTCCGACCCGTGTAATCACATACGGGCCCATCCACTTGCTCTTGAGCTTTCCCGGGAAGTATTTAAGCCTCGAATTGTAGAGCCAAACCTTTTGACCCACTTCAAACTCCTTTGGCTTCAACTTCGCATCATGTGCCCTCTTCATGTCATCCTTGTACTTTGAGGCACACTCGTACGCTTCTTCCCTAAGCTCCTCCAACTCGCAAAGCTTTAACTTTCGCTCCTTTCCTGCATCGTCATATTTCATGTTAACCTCTTTTATAGCCCACCAAGCACGATGCACAAGCTCAACCGGCAAGTGACAATTTCGCCCATAAACTAAACGATAAGGAGTGGTTCCAATAGGTGTTTTATGAGCCGTTCTATAAGCCCATAAAGCATCATTCAACTTCGTTGACCAATCCTTTCGGTCGGGTCGAACGGTCTTTTGCAAAATTTCTTTTATTTGCCTATTGGAAACCTCAACTTGACCGCTTGTTTGTGGGTGGTAGGGAGTAGCAATTCGATGGTCAACACCATACCGTTTCAAGAGTTTGCCAAAATTAAAATTCTTGAAATGAGATCCCCCATCACTAATGATCACTCGGGGAACCCCAAATCTAGAAATTATATTTGTTTGAACAAAATTGCAAACAACGGTGTGGTCATTCGTTTTAGTGGCAATCGCTTCGACCCATTTGGATACATAATCGACCGCCACCAAAATGTATAAGTTGCCATGCGAATTAGGGAATGGGCCCATGAAATCGATCCCCCATACATCAAAAATATCTACAATAAGGATCGGTTGCATGGGCATCTCATCCCTTTTTGATATGCTCCCTAACTTTTGACACTCAACACAATTTTTAGCGAAGTTAAAAGCATCCTTAAAAATAGTCGGCCAATAAAGGCCGCTATTGAGCACTTTGTGCCCAGTTTTGTGACCACTAAAATGGCCCCCACAAGCAAATGAATGCAAGTGCATCAAGACGCTAGGAATCTCCTCGTCGGGTATGCATCTTCGAACGACTTGATCCGGACAAATCTTGAATAAGTCCGGTTCTTCCAACGTGTAATACTTGATTTGAGACAGGAAGTGCAACCTCTTCCTTCTATCCCAATGAGCCGGCAAGTCACCTGTAACCAAATAGTTGACAATATTAGCATACCATGGTAATATTCCAACTTTTAAGATTTGCTCATCTGGAAAAGTCTCATTAATTTCTTCACGGGAAGAATCCTCTACACTCAATCGAGACAAATGGTCCGCGACCACATTCTCGCTCCCTTTCTTATCTCGAATCTCTAGGTCAAACTCTTGTAGCAAGAGAACCCATCGGATTAGCCTCGGCTTCGCATCCTTCTTGTCCATGAGATACCTAACTGCAGAATGGTCAGAATAAACAATGACTTTAGTACCCCATATATAAGCACGAAACTTATCCAACGCATATACCACCGCAAGTAGCTCTTTCTCGGTAGTTGTGTAATTCAATTGTGCATCCGAGAGAGTCTTACTTGCGTAGTAAATGGCAACCGGTTTCTTGTCTACCCTTTGACCCAACACGGCCCCTACCGCATAATCGCTTGCATCACACATAATTTCAAATGGTAACGACCAATTCGGTGATTGCAAGATTGGGGCCTCAACCAACTTTTGTTTCAACACATTAAAGGCATTTTGACACTCTTGGTTAAATTCAAACGGTTGGTCTTTAAGCAATAACTTACATAGGGGTTTGGTTATATCACTAAACCCTTTTATAAATCTTCTATAAAACCCCGCGTGACCCAAAAACGACCTAATACCCTTAACATTCGTGGGATAAGGTAAGGTAGAAATAACTTGCACCTTTGCACGATCAACCTCTATCCCACGACTCGACACTACATGCCCCAACACAATCCCTTCTTGAACCATGAAATGGCTCTTTTCCCAACTCAAAACAAGATTTTTCTCAACACATCTTTTCAAAACTTTTTCGAGTTGGTCAAGGCATGTATCAAACGATGACCCAAATATTGAGAAATCATCCATGAAGATTTCCAAAGACTCCCCCACCATATCTGAAAAGATACTCATCATACACCTTTGGAAGGTGGCGGGGGCATTACAAAGTCCAAATGGCATCCGCCTAAATGCGAAAGTACCATATGGACAAGTAAAGGTAGTCTTTGCTTGGTCTTCCGGATGTATAGCAATTTGATTGTATCCGGAATAACCATCTAGAAAACAATAAAATTTTTGTCCGGCCAATTTCTCAACTATTTGGTCAATAAACGGCAAAGGGAAATGATCTTTGGAAGTTGCGGCATTCAACTTCCTATAATCAATACAAATACGCCACCCGGTTACCGGCCGAGTGGCGACCTCTTCACCTGCGTCGTTTGTGACGACTTGAATACCCGCCTTTTTTGGAACTGTTTGCGTCGGGCTCACCCATTGGCTATCCGAAATAGGATATACAATACCCGCATCTAGCCACTTCAAAACTTCCTTCTTTACCACTTCTCGCATATTCGGATTTAGTCTTCTTTGTGTGTCGCGAGAAGGGTTCATTCCATCTTCCGTGATGATCTTGTGCATCACCACCGAGGGACTAATTTGTCACACCCCAACCGATGGCGGAATCATCGGGGCGCGGCACTGAGCGAAACAGATTGTTCAGAAGTTTCCACAACAACTATCATACAATTCAGTTATATAACACGTCCCATACCGTGTCCCAAATAATAACAAGTTATCATAGAAATCAACTAAACAATATGGGAACTGTTCCGACAACTCAAATTCTTAGTTATTACAGACCGAATTAAATATTGTTTTAAGACTTCTAGACGGCTAACTGCAGATCTTACTGACTACAGGTGCCAGTACAAGATCTACAGATAATTATGGCCCTGGAGCAGGTATGTGGACACTGTCCTAGGGTCACAGGCTCCTAGAAGCTTATTATTGCCTCGCTTCCCTAGCACGCTAGTAGCTTAAACACCTGTCACATACGTTAAAATAAAAGTCAATACATATAATGTAAAGGTGAGTACACAAGTTTGATATAGCATATAAAGTTCGAAAAGTTTACGCATAACCAAGCACGTACACAAGGGCAAACGATGCATGTAAATTATCAACATGGGACCATCGATACCAACGACTTCGAGTTGACTGTCCGAGACAGTTCGCGATACATGATTACCACTGTAATCCATGCAAGTAATTGTCCTTAGCAACCCCCGTGTGAACGGGTGCTGAGTCCAAACTATAGTACTACGTTGCTAAAGCAGGTAGATAGCACTCCACGTGTAAACATAATAAACAGCAATCATTTAGACAAGTAATACATGCAAGTAGGTTAGCGTTCAAATAGTTTGTGTTGTTCGTGGATTTGATAGATTACGTATGTAACACCCAAAAGTGCTGAAAGCAAAAAGGGATCGAGTATACTCACAGTGGTTGGTTGTGGATTGAAAGGAGCACTGAGAATAGGTTAGCCTGAATAGTTCGATAACAATACAATGAGTAATGCGGAAAAAGTGAACAGTGGAAACTGGATCGGATAGACCAATCGATCGGACAGCTGTTCGATCGAGTGGGCTGTTCGATTGGGTTAAAGTCCGTTCGAACATCCTGCTCGATCGGTCGGCTGGCTCGATCGGCTGGTACTTTCAAGTGGATTGTTCCTTCCTTTAATGTGAAGGATGTGTTTGTGTATGATGGTTTGTACTACCTTTCAAGTTGGCCGATCGAACGGGCTGTTCGATCGGTTAGCCCAACCGATCGGCTAGCACTTCATTGTTTTCAAGTATGTCACTCGATCGGTTGGCATGCTCGATCGGATGACATTCCAATGTTTCGAAAAGTCTAAGTGTTTTGAAGTGTAGTATCTCATGATTCGAGTAGTAATGATTACAATCGAGTGGCTCGATCGATCGAATAGAACTCTGTCAATATTACACTTCATGAGTTTGTGGGACTAAGTGCTAGTCGATCGGTTAGCCTAGTCGATCGGCTGGCATAGTCGTTCGGTTGGGCTGTTCGATCGAACAGCCTAGCCGTTCGGCCAGCTTCTCGATTCGGTTAACCTATCACTTAACACTTGGTTATTCCCGTGAATTGTTGATGTTTTTAGAGATATTTTGACTACGAGTTGAACCACAAAACTGAAGTCCCCACTTAGCCCACTGACTCGAGCAGGAATCACCCAAACTCGGTCAGAGACGGTTTGGAACTTAAGTTTAACGTTTAACCCGAAATCGGTATATCTCTCGGTAGAACCCGAATCTTGAACCATGTGTTTGTTTAGATTGATCTATAAATCGGTTCAAGTCCCGTTTTCACCGTTTTGAGTGTAAAAGAGTTGAAAGATAGATGAAAACCCATCTCCCAATCCTTTTCCACCGTGAAATGTTAAGATCTTTGGTAGATTTTAGGTTATTTATGTGGAAATCGGTTAGATCTAAGCTATTCATGGTGGAATGATGTCAAAACTTAGTGTTCTTGAAGAACACCATGATGACATCACCCAAGAACACCTAGATCTTGGTGATTTCACGGTTGGATTTCAGATTTTGAAAGATAGAAAGATGGAGAATCGATTAATGAACAAAAACGTACAAGGATTAGAGCGAAATACTTACCGGTTTGAGAGAAATCTGAGATTTAGTGAGAAGAAGAGGCTGGTCGGTCAGAGCTTTTCCAAAAGTGGAAAGTTTGACAAGGACAGCCCTATTTATAGGCTTCCAAAAGAGGAAAGGGTCAGCTGATCGAACAACATCCCTGATCGAGCGGCTGTCCGATCGAACAGCCTGTTCGATCGGCTAGCCTGCTCGATCAGGTTGCCCTGTTCGATCGGCTAGCCTGTTCGATCAGGTTGCCCTGTTCGATCGGCTAGCCTGTTCGATCAGGTTGCCCTGTTCGATCGGCTTGCCTGGTTCTGAGTGTTTCGCGGCGATTTTTGATATTTCGACTTCGATGAACGATGATTTGAGAATGATAGAATTCCTAATCAAATTACTTTTAGTCTCAACTACTATATCTAACATACGAGCATCCTTACAACCATTTCGGGTTCGATTTCCATTGAGTTTGATTCACCTTTGAGTCTTGATTGATTTGATTGATTCACCACACACTTTAACATAAAAGTAAACATGCACAAGTAACACATAAGGCACACACACACGTATAAAAAGTACTAAAATCCCCACACTTGAGTTTGATGATTGATTCGATTCACCTTGGTTATTGATTGATTATCTTTATTGCGTTGTTACTTCCTATCCTTCACAGTTGGTCGTTGATTCACAGTTCGATTATCGGTCGATTAGTTTGATCATGCAACACTTACTCCAAATAATATGGAAATCAAAATGAAACTAAAATGAAATTAATCTTTATTGATCTTTAATTCCAATAACAGTCAACTCTTGACTTTGACTTTGACTTTTGGGAAACACGGGGTGTTACAGTCTCCCCTCCTTTAGGGAATTTCGTCCCGAAATTAGGCTGAGAACCGTACATCGCCGTGTGATTTACCAATTTGATGCTTCAGATCTATCTGAACAACTGCGGGTACTTGGCCTTCATGTCACTTTCGAGTTCCCAAGTGAACTCCGCGCCTCGTTTGCCTTCCCATCGTACTTTTACAATAGGAATGCGAGAGCGTCTGAGTTGCTTGGTCTGTCGGTCCATGATTTCGACAGGCTTTTCCACGAAGTGTAGCGTCTCATTGACCTGAAGATCGTCGAGTGGTATTATTGCGTCGTGGTCGGCTACGCATTTTCGAAGGTTTGAAATATGGAAAGTCGGGTGGACATTGCTGAGTTCCTCCGGTAATTCGAGTTTGTAGGCAACTTTACCGATTCTTTCCAGAATCTTAAAAGGTCCAACAAATCGAGGCGCAAGTTTCCCTCTTTTGCCGAATCGGACTACTCCCTTCCAAGGTGATACCTTTAGGAGCACGTAGTCGCCAACTGCAAATTCGCGGGGCCTGCGTCGTTTATCGGCGTACATCTTTTGTCTGTCCCGGGCCTTCACCAAGTTTTCCCTTATCTGGTGGATCTTGTCAGTCGTTTCTTGCAGAATCTCGGGCCCAGTCAATTGTGAATGACCGACCTCGTGCCATACAATAGGCGAGCGACATCTCCTACCATACAAGGCTTCGAAAGGTGCCATTTCGATGCTGGAGTGATAGCTATTATTGTACGAAAATTCGACCAACGGTAGGTGTTTGCTCCAGCTACCACCAAAATCGATAACACACGCACGGAGCATGTCTTCAATAGTACGAATCGTTCTTTCAGTCTGCCCGTCGGTTTGCGGGTGGAATGCGGTACTCAAATTCAGCGTCGTACCAAGAGCTGCTTGAAAAGTTTCCCAGAATCTCGATGTAAACCGAGCATCGCGATCAGAAATGATGTCTCGAGGCGTACCATGATTCTTAATGATCTCGTCGGTGTAGATTTGGGCTAGCTTGGCCACCTTATAGTCTTCTCGTATTGGCAGAAAGTGGGCTGACTTGGTTAGACGGTCGACTATAACCCAAATACTGTCGTGACCTGATGGCGTGGTCGGAAGCTTAGTTATGAAATCCATAGCTATGCTTTCCCACTTCCATACGGGTATCGGCGGTTGTTCGAGTAAGCCTGAAGGTCTTTGGTGTTCAGCCTTGACTCTTGCACAAGTTAAACAGCTACCAACATATAGAGCAATATCCCTTTTCATCCCAGGCCACCAGTACTTGTAGCGAAGGTCCTGGTACATTTTGTCCGCACCGGGATGAATGGAATATCGGGATTTGTGGGCTTCGTTCATGATGATCTTTCGCAAATCTGTCCTCCTCGGAACCCAGATTCGGTCCAGATAATAGAATATCCCGTTGGCTTTGCTCACGAGCTGAGTTCCATCGTGATAGATTCGTTCTTTCTTCAACGTACGCTCGTTAAAGCAAGCGTGTTGTGCTTCGCGGATGAGAGCTTCGAGGTTATACTGAGCCTGGATGTTTCGAACACCTATCACGTAATTCTTTCTGCTGAGGGCGTCTGCAACTACATTCGCCTTGCCTGGGTGATAACGGATCTCACAGTCGTAATCGTTGAGAAGTTCTACCCATCGGCGTTGACGCATATTGAGTTCTCTCTGGTTAAAGATATGTTGTAGGCTCTTGTGATCGGTGAAGATCGTGCACTTTGTACCATACAGGTAGTGTCGCCAAATCTTTAAGGCAAAGACAACTGCGCCTAGCTCAAGGTCATGGGTTGTATAGTTCGTCTCGTGGATTTTGAGCTGTCGAGATGCGTAAGCTATAACCTTGTCTCGTTGCATTAGAACACAGCCAAGCCCAAGGTTTGAAGCATCACAATAGACAACGAAGTCATCGCTTCCGTCCGGCAGTGTAAGAACTGGTGCATGGCACAGCATGTGTTTGAGGGTTTGGAAAGCAGTCTCCTGCGCGGTTCCCCACACAAAAGGCTTGTCTTTATGAGTAAGGGAGGTAAGCGGTACAGCAATCTTTGAGAATCCTTCGATGAATCGCCGGTAGTAACCGGCTAATCCGAGAAAAGAGCGAACTTCTGACGGATTCTTTGGCGTAACCCATCCCTTGACTGCCTCAATCTTTGCAGGATCAACGTGTATACCCCGACTATTCACAATGTGACCCAGAAATTGAACCTCCTCCAACCAGAACTCACACTTGGAGAACTTGGCGTAGAGTTGGTTTCCCTGAAGCAACTCGAGAACCAATCGCAAATGCTGCGCATGTTCGGCCCTCGATCTGGAATAGATCAGGACATCGTCGATGAATACAATGACGAAACGGTCTAAGAACGGTTTACACACGCGATTCATCAGATCCATGAAGACCGCGGGTGCGTTGGTCAAACCAAAAGGCATGACAACAAATTCGTAGTGGCCGTATCGGGTTCGAAAAGCGGTTTTGGGTATGTCTTCCTCTTGAATCCGCAACTGATGGTAGCCTGAACGTAGATCAATCTTGGAGAAACACTGAGCACCTTGTAATTGGTCAAACAGATCATCGATTCTTGGTAAGGGGTATCGGTTCTTGATGGTCAGCTTGTTCAATTCCCGGTAATCGATGCACATTCGGAACGACCCGTCCTTCTTTTTGACGAAAAGGACTGGTGCGCCCCATGGAGAAGTGCTCGGGCGAATGAAGCCTTTTTCAAGTAACTCTTGGAGTTGGTTTGAGAGTTCTCGCATCTCAGATGGAGCGAGTCGATACGGAGCTTTGGCCACTGGGTTAGCTCCTGGAATAAGGTCGATTCGAAAGTCGATATCACGACTTGGAGGTAATCCAGGAAGATCATCAGGGAACACCTGAGGAAATTCTCGGACAACGGGGACATCCTTGACTTCAACTTTCCTTTTCTTGTCCGTCTCTGCTACAACAATGTTGGCCAAGAAGGCTCGATATTCCTTGCGGAGATATTTGCGAGCTTGAAGACAGGACATGAGCTTGAGATCTTTTGCAGCAGTTTCACCATAAACACATAGAATATCACCACTAGCTAGCACAAAACGAATCATCTTATCGGAACACACAACTTCAGCATGGTTTTCACGAAGAAAGTCCATGCCTACTATGACATCGAAACTTCCGAGCTGCATTGGAATGAGATTAATCGGGAATATATGATTGTTGAGCTCGAGAGTACAATCACGGAGCACAGAGTTGACAGCAATGGTTCTTCCGGTAGCGACTTCTACTTCGAAGGGTGACGAAAGATAAGAGCGCTTACGTCTAAGAAGTTTCTCAAATTCAAATGACACAAAGCAGTTATCGGCTCCAGTATCAAACAAACATGATGCATATATACCATTCACAGGGAACGTACCATTGACCACGTTGTTATCAGCTTGAGCCTGGCGTGCGTTGATATTGAAAGTTCTGGCGTGAGCGGCTTGTTGTTGAGGCTGCTGTTGTTGTTGCTGGGGTTGTTGGGCTTCTTGTTTCACCACCCTGTTCGGGCACCGGTTTGCGAAGTGGTTAGGGTCACCACATGCAAAGCAGGTCCGAACATTGTTTGCCGGGGCCTGTGCAGCCTGAGGAGCTTGAGGAGCAGGTAGCAGGGCTTGGTTAACAGCGGCTTGAGCTTGCGTCTGACGAGGACCATAGCGGCAATTCGCAGTGAAATGCCCGTAAACGCTGCAGTGGACACAGAAACGGCAGGCCACACCCACCGGGTGATGATAAGAACATGTAGCACAGAGTGGGTGGGGGCCGGTGTACGCACGCTTAGCTGGCGGCGCATTGATCACTGGCGCAGTGCGCTGTGGTTGTTGCTGTTGTGGCGGTACTGACTGAAGAGGAGCAGCATTGGTTGCGGCGGCGCAATTCTTGTTCTTCTTTCTTCTTCTCGAGGACTTGGAGGTTTGAGCAGTAGGGTTGTCGGTTGATGCGGCAGTAACTTGATGCAACGACTTGGATGGCTTATCCCAGACACCAGCCTTAACTCGCTTGTCGTTAATCTCGGCAGCGAGTAGGTAGGTTTCCTCGATTGATGCGGGTTTGGCGGCGAACACATAATCTGCAACACAATCCGGAAGAGCACGGATGTATTTCTTGATGGTCATCTCGGGAGTCTTGACCTGGTCTGGACAGATAATGCTCAGTTGTTTGAAACGGGCGGTGAGACCAGCGTTGTCGCCCTCCTTCTGCTTGATGGTCCAGAACTCATCCTCCAACTTTTGGCGTTCGTGGGGAGGACAGAACTCGTCCAGCATGATAGCCTTCAGTTCCTCCCACGTCAGCTCGTAGGCAGCGTCGTTCCCGCGCTTATTCCTTTCGGCTGTCCACCAGTCCAATGCCCGCGACTGGAAGACACCGGTAGCATTGAGAGTTCGAAGATGATCCGGGCATCCGCTTTGATGAAGGGTAACTTCCACAGAGTCGAACCAGTGAAATAAGCCTGTAGGGCCCTCTTCACCGGTGAACTCCTTGGGTCCACATGCCTTAAATTGCTTGAAACTGAACGGAGCTTTGATGGGTTCAGTGAGGGTTCGGGATTCTTCCGACGACTTGCTGGTGTTTTCGTACACCTCGCTGACAGCTTTCGCTACAGACCTTGAGATGAGCTTGGCGAGACGTCGGTCCCTCTTTTCCTGACGAGAAAGGTTTTGGCGAATTCTTGATGATGACGACATGGTCTGCAATAGACATCGCCATAGGGCTCAACACAACGAATTCGAATCTCGCACGTCTTATCTTACTAAAGCTTAGAATCACGTCGCATCTCACGTCACGTAGCTCATATAATCACATAAGCACATAATCATAGAGGCACATAAGCACAGAAACAATTAGAGCACATAAGCAATTAAGCAAATAGAGCACTTAATTTCCTAACCACGTACGCATTTTTATCACAGAGGCGGTCAGAAAACAGAAACCTATAACCACAAGTCGAGTGCCGTTCGTTTTGCATATCGGATAGCATCACATTGTATCGTTTAACTTAGTCGTATAGCGTAGCATAGCACACTGGTTTCGTTTAGATCACATCAACAGGGGTTTGAGTCGAGATAGGATAGCAACAAAGGTCACGCAGATTGATAACAAATGGAGTAACCAACAAATCTTAAAACACGTAAACAGGTAAATCATATAAAATCAACAAAGCAACACTCAAAATCGGAAAATGGATTGTCTGCGGCTACTAGACTTTGACTAACCATGGCAATTTAACTATTCACAGTTGACTTGTCGTCACTTTCGACTCTAGGGGACATGTTTCTGCCTCGATTCTTGGGCATTATGCATGCACATTCTAGGCCATACTCGTGAGTTCAGGTCATTGGAGTCCGTCAACTGCCTTGGCGAGATAAAATAAAGTCGGAATAACTGCCAAGGTTAGGGTTTCACCCCTAGCTTAGCAATTTCTTCCTTGTTTTAAGAAAAATTTAGAGGAAAATTTTCATCAAATTACGGGTTTCAGCCCTGATTTGGTATAATTCTCCCCCGTTTGTTGATAGAAATTTCACAACATAATTTGGCAAAATTTGTAATTTAGGCAGGAATTTGCGGGTTTCACTCCTAATCCCGTCCAAACTACAAAATTTGGCTCGGAGTTCGGATGTAATGATAGAATAGAAGGAAACAACATAGAATAAGCACATAAACTTGGTCTCTTGGTTCCTAACTATAGTCTAGGTCTCTAAGACAGCGATCCGGACTAGATCGTGTCTAACCTAATTCCCTATAGTTATGGCTCTGATACCAATCTGTCACACCCCAACCGATGGCGGAATCATCGGGGCGCGGCACTGAGCGAAACAGATTGTTCAGAAGTTTCCACAACAACTATCATACAATTCAGTTATATAACACGTCCCATACCGTGTCCCAAATAATAACAAGTTATCATAGAAATCAACTAAACAATATGGGAACTGTTCCGACAACTCAAATTCTTAGTTATTACAGACCGAATTAAATATTGTTTTAAGACTTCTAGACGGCTAACTGCAGATCTTACTGACTACAGGTGCCAGTACAAGATCTACAGATAATTATGGCCCTGGAGCAGGTATGTGGACACTGTCCTAGGGTCACAGGCTCCTAGAAGCTTATTATTGCCTCGCTTCCCTAGCACGCTAGTAGCTTAAACACCTGTCACATACGTTAAAATAAAAGTCAATACATATAATGTAAAGGTGAGTACACAAGTTTGATATAGCATATAAAGTTCGAAAAGTTTACGCATAACCAAGCACGTACACAAGGGCAAACGATGCATGTAAATTATCAACATGGGACCATCGATACCAACGACTTCGAGTTGACTGTCCGAGACAGTTCGCGATACATGATTACCACTGTAATCCATGCAAGTAATTGTCCTTAGCAACCCCCGTGTGAACGGGTGCTGAGTCCAAACTATAGTACTACGTTGCTAAAGCAGGTAGATAGCACTCCACGTGTAAACATAATAAACAGCAATCATTTAGACAAGTAATACATGCAAGTAGGTTAGCGTTCAAATAGTTTGTGTTGTTCGTGGATTTGATAGATTACGTATGTAACACCCAAAAGTGCTGAAAGCAAAAAGGGATCGAGTATACTCACAGTGGTTGGTTGTGGATTGAAAGGAGCACTGAGAATAGGTTAGCCTGAATAGTTCGATAACAATACAATGAGTAATGCGGAAAAAGTGAACAGTGGAAACTGGATCGGATAGACCAATCGATCGGACAGCTGTTCGATCGAGTGGGCTGTTCGATTGGGTTAAAGTCCGTTCGAACATCCTGCTCGATCGGCCGGCTGGCTCGATCGGCTGGTACTTTCAAGTGGATTGTTCCTTCCTTTAATGTGAAGGATGTGTTTGTGTATGATGGTTTGTACTACCTTTCAAGTTGGCCGATCGAACGGGCTGTTCGATCGGTTAGCCCAACCGATCGGCTAGCACTTCATTGTTTTCAAGTATGTCACTCGATCGGTTGGCATGCTCGATCGGATGACATTCCAATGTTTCGAAAAGTCTAAGTGTTTTGAAGTGTAGTATCTCATGATTCGAGTAGTAATGATTACAATCGAGTGGCTCGATCGATCGAATAGAACTCTGTCAGTATTACACTTCATGAGTTTGTGGGACTAAGTGCTAGTCGATCGGCTGGCATAGTCGTTCGGTTGGGCTGTTCGATCGAACAGCCTAGCCGTTCGGCCAGCTTCTCGATTCGGTTAACCTATCACTTAACACTTGGTTATTCCCGTGAATTGTTGATGTTTTTAGAGATATTTTGACTACGAGTTGAACCACAAAACTGAAGTCCCCACTTAGCCCACTGACTCGAGCAGGAATCACCCAAACTCGGTCAGAGACGGTTTGGAACTTAAGTTTAACGTTTAACCCGAAATCGGTATATCTCTCGGTAGAACCCGAATCTTGAACCATGTGTTTGTTTAGATTGATTTATAAATCGGTTCAAGTCCCGTTTTCACCGTTTTGAGTGTAAAAGAGTTGAAAGATAGATGAAAACCCATCTCCCAATCCTTTTCCACCGTGAAATGTTAAGATCTTTGGTAGATTTTAGGTTATTTATGTGGAAATCGGTTAGATCTAAGCTATTCATGGTGGAATGATGTCAAAACTTAGTGTTCTTGAAGAACACCATGATGACATCACCCAAGAACACCTAGATCTTGGTGATTTCACGGTTGGATTTCAGATTTTGAAAGATAGAAAGATGGAGAATCGATTAATGAACAAAAACGTACAAGGATTAGAGCGAAATACTTACCGGTTTGAGAGAAATCTGAGATTTAGTGAGAAGAAGAGGCTGGTCGGTCAGAGCTTTTCCAAAAGTGGAAAGTTTGACAAGGACAGCCCTATTTATAGGCTTCCAAAAGAGGAAAGGGTCAGCTGATCGAACAACATCCCTGATCGAGCGGCTGTCCGATCGAACAGCCTGTTCGATCGGCTAGCCTGCTCGATCAGGTTGCCCTGTTCGATCGGCTAGCCTGTTCGATCAGGTTGCCCTGTTCGATCGGCTAGCCTGTTCGATCAGGTTGCCCTGTTCGATCGGCTTGCCTGGTTCTGAGTGTTTCGCGGCGATTTTTGATATTTCGACTTCGATGAACGATGATTTGAGAATGATAGAATTCCTAATCAAATTACTTTTAGTCTCAACTACTATATCTAACATACGAGCATCCTTACAACCATTTCGGGTTCGATTTCCATTGAGTTTGATTCACCTTTGAGTCTTGATTGATTTGATTGATTCACCACACACTTTAACATAAAAGTAAACATGCACAAGTAACACATAAGGCACACACACACGTATAAAAAGTACTAAAATCCCCACACTTGAGTTTGATGATTGATTCGATTCACCTTGGTTATTGATTGATTATCTTTATTGCGTTGTTACTTCCTATCCTTCACAGTTGGTCGTTGATTCACAGTTCGATTATCGGTCGATTAGTTTGATCATGCAACACTTACTCCAAATAATATGGAAATCAAAATGAAACTAAAATGAAATTAATCTTTATTGATCTTTAATTCCAATAACAGTCAACTCTTGACTTTGACTTTGACTTTTGGGAAACACGGGGTGTTACATAATTCCCTTCAAATCCGCAATGGTCCACCCGATAGCGGCTCTATGGGTGACCAATACCTTCATCAACCTCTCTTCTTGCTCCCCGGTTAAATTGGATGCAATAATAACCGGGAGCGTGCTACCTTCACCCACATAAGCATACTTAAGATGCTTGGGTAGCACCTTCAACTCTAATGCCGGAGGTTCTTCCAATGACGGCTTCAACTTCGTGTCTATGCTTTCCGGAAGACTTTCCACTTGATGTGTCCAAGTGGGCCTTCCTTCTTTTGCCGCCATAACCTCCAACTCCTTCATCTCTTCATCCATGCTCCGATTCGTTTCTCCTTGTAACCTGTCAAACATGAAACACTCCTCTATTGTGTTTTCCTCTTCGACACTAGTGTCACATAGAGGTATACACTCGTCAACGATGTCCGCCATATAACATTCATCGCCAACTAGAGGATCCGTTAATCCTGAAAAGACATTTAACCGCAACCGACGGTTACCAAAAGTCATGTCGACCGTGCCCGATTTGCAATTAATTTGGGCATTCGATGTTGCCAAAAATGGTCGACCTAGGATCACCGTTGGTTGCTTGGTTCGGTCCAAAGAAACATAATCTAACACAAGAAAGTCCACCGGATAGTAAAAGTCCTCGACCTTGACTATTACATCCGTGACTATCCCACGGGGTAGTTTAGGGGTCAAGTCGGCTAACACCACGGTGGTGTTAGACACTTGAAGTGGACCAAAATCATATTGGTCATATAAACTACCCGGCAAGATACTCACACTCGCCCCAAGATCCAAAAGTGCCCGTGTCATTTTGAATTCACCCACTTGTATTGAAATAATGGGCGCCCCCGGATCTTGGAGTTTTGGTGGAAGTGCACCCGAAAGGATTGAACTCACATTTTCGGTTAAATCAAGTTTTTTAGGAAATTTGTGAGTTCTCTTTTGGGTACATAAATCTTTCAAGTATTTCGCATATGAAGGAATTTGTTTGATAGCATCTAAGAGTGGTAAGTTAATTTTAACTTGTTTAAAAATTTCCCACATCTCCTCTTGATGTGGGCCTCTTTTGTTTACCACTTTCTTAGATGGTCCCAAAAGAGCTTCGGGAAAAGGGGCGGTATTACCCTCCACACCCTTGTCCTTAGCCTTTGGGATGGGAACGGTCGCAACGGGTGTATCTTTGTTAATTTTTAATTCATTTTTATTTTGACCCATTCGACCGTTATTCTCTTCATCATCACTCGCGTCTTCCACCACCCCTTCAACAAACTTGGGTGGTGGTGGCTCGACACCGCTATCTATCACTCGACCACTACGTAAAGAAATTTTATTTATTGGTACCTCACGTGTGTTTTTCGAGCTTGACCCATTATGCTTAGGGTTCACCGTGGTGTCACTTGGAAGTCCTCCTCCACTTCCGCGCATTTGAGCCATCTCTTGGGCAAGTTGCCCCACTTGCTTCTCCAACGCCTTATGGGATTTATCTCGTACCTCAAACTCTTTCTTCATCTCTTGATTTGAATGATTGATAGCATTCATAATAGCATCAAATTTTGAATTTATCGAGTCATCACCTTGAGAGTTTGAAGCACTACTCCCATTTCCGCCTTGGTTGTAACCTCGTTGATAATTACCTTCACGGTTTTAATACCCTTGGTTACCCCCTTGATTGTAATTCCTTTGGTAACCCCCTTGGTTACCACCTTGACGATTGTTGTATGAAGACCCACCTTGACCACCTTGATTACCCGATTGGAAATTCGGATTCATTTGATTTGAGGCGTTACCATACCGGAAATTAGGGTGATTTCTCAAACCCGGATGGTAAGTGTTGGAATTCATGTCGTATTGCTTCCGATCCCCATACACTTGATTTACCTCTTCGGTGTAGTCACTCGATCCCGTTGGGCATTGCTTGGTGCTATGCCCAATATCACCACAATCTTCACACACATCGAATTGAACCGCGTTCACCTCCTTCTTTTTCTTCAATTGAGCTATTTCCCGCTCTAAAGTGGAAATCCTATCCTTGGAATCGAGATCGGGAAGTGATCGGGAAACCGGATGCCTTTT
The DNA here is from genome assembly GCF_002127325.2 of Helianthus annuus. Lineage (NCBI taxonomy): Eukaryota > Viridiplantae > Streptophyta > Magnoliopsida > Asterales > Asteraceae > Helianthus > Helianthus annuus. The sequence continues at coordinate 119,677,046 of NC_035447.2, read as the reverse complement.
TGCTCTATCGGCCGATTCTTTTTGTTTGGACCGTTTGCTCATCCTCTCCAAAAATTCCCAATCGTCATCCTCATGATTGCTCAAGAGTGTACCATTGCTTGTCGTCTCAAGCCGATTCCAAGTTGCATCATCCAACCCCCGTACGAAGCATTTCACCAATTCCCATTTTTCTATTTGGTGATGTGGGCATCTCCTCATGAGTTCTTTGAATCGGGTGAACGCTTCATGTAAAGGCTCACTTGAAAGTTGACGAAATGACCGAATTTCATCTCTAGCATCGTCGGTCTTGGCCATGGAATAGTATTCGTCCAAAAATGCTTGTTGCATTTGCTCCCAAGTTCGAATACTATTGGCCGGAAGGGTAAAGAACCACTGCTTTGCCTTATCTTTCAATGAAAACTGGAATAGGCGAAGCTTCACTTCCTCTAATGCGAAATTGTGTCCTCCAATAGTGTCACAAATGGATGAGAACTCCGTCAAATGGTTGTATGGCTCATCGTTAGACCTTCCATTGAAATGAGGAAGAATGTTGATGTAATGGGGTTTACAATCAAACATCCTCCTTTCACATACTATTGGAGAATTGTTTTCGGTCACTGTCGGTCGGAAACGGTCATTGACTCCCCGTGGAGGTTGTTGACGACGTTGTGGCCCATTAACTTCTTGATCGACCGGTCTTCGATTATCCCGTCTTTCATCCCGTCTCTCCTCTCTTCGGTTATCTCTCGGGTTACCACCTCCCACAAAACGAGGAATCCGGTTAGGGTTTACATTGTTGTTGTTATTGTTGTTGTTGTAAAACCCTTCATTCCGGTTCCGTTGGTTGTTGTTTTGTGGTTGACGGTTGTTCCCATACCCATTGTTTCTTCCACCCCCGTAGCCATATTCTTCTTCCCCAACATAGTTGGCGTTTTGAGACCCAAACTCCTCATCGTCATACCTTCGAGCATTGTATACGTTTCCCCTATTCAAATAACCCCAATCTTCATCATCATTGGCTCGATCATCATAATAACCCCCATCGTCCGAATTTTCCGTATGAATGCTCACGTGTTCCGGCGATTGATAACCGGGAACACTGTACGGTTCGTCATCGGGAATTGCATTCCTTAAATCGTCAATGTTGAAGAATGGGTCTTCGTTCACGGGATTGCCGTGATCACGGTTACCTCTTCGATCGGAGTTGACATTCCGATCATCAAGGTTAATAGGCAACGATGCTTGTCGGTGAAGAGGTTGTTGTTGAGGTGTTCGTTGGGTGTTGTTGATGTTTTGGTTTCGGAAAGGTGGAGTGGGTGGTCTTGCATTGGTGTTACCACCCGGTAGCTCTTGAGCGGGGAAAAAGGTTCCTCGGGATTGGAATTGATTTGGGTGGAGGTTTTGGTTTGGGTTAAATTCTTGGTTGGAATTGTGATTCGCCATTGAATCGGTTTCAATGGTCAGTGTGAGTGGTGGTGTTCGGTTGGTTTGATTAGAAGCAAGAGTTGCTTCTAACCGGCTTGCTAAGTTTCTTCTTGCGAGTCTTTCAATTTCCGGTTCGTAGACTAGAGGTGAAGTCCTCCCGGAATTTCGTGTACGCATGCACTACCTGTAACCTACACAAGTAACACACCCCGCGTAACAAGGAAAAAGACAATACAAAAAGAAAGCAAAACAAATTAAACAGTTAATCACACAACTTCAAACAATATCCAAACACAAAGCGCACGCACTCCCCGGCAGCGGCGCCAAAATTTGATCGAAGTGTCGCACTCCGGTCAAAGATAATATTTATATACCCTAATTACCCTTAACAAATAGCTAGTGGTAGCAAGGGGTCGAACCACGAAGAGTATGTGGTTTGCGAATGGACTTTGAATGAAATTTAGAAAATGTCACTTTTATGAAGCTTGCTAAGATATGTTTTTATGTATTTTTAATTGAGTTGAAAATGTGAATTATGAATACTAAAAACAAACAATTGCAATGATGTAAATAAAGGTTTTGACAAGATAGAGAAAACAAGGCTCACACCCGGTTCGGTTATTGCAATCCTAGGGTTCCTACACGTTTTAGATTTAATTCACTTGAATATGTTATTAACGGATTTCTGTCATCAAAGCTTAGGTGCCAATTGTTATCAACGCATACACGGACTACAATGCACTTCGTTACTTCGGACAAATAAAACCTTTTGAATGACAAGGCATAATTGCACAAACTTATTTCGCAAAGTCAAATTTCATAACTCACTCGACACTTCACAAATATAGTTCAAATGCAAGACAATTATCAATCAATTCAAATACAATTCAAGTTGTCACGAAACCAAACTAAAACACTGTTCAAACCCTAGACTTACAATAACCTACACCGGGGTGAAACCTTCAAGAAATTAGCCGCTCATGGTGTAAACGGTACGATCAACGGATGCACAAGACTTCAATTGGATCATCTTGGAGCTTGAGGATGGATGGTGGAATGATTAGGGTTTGGGAATAGTTGGTGGTGATGGATGGATTGAAGGTGGCAGAATGGTTGTGATGATGATGAACTAGGGTTTGGAATCAAGAAGATGATGGTGCTTTCGTTCTTGATTCCGGATGTCGAATTGATGGTTGATGGATTGGTGATGAGATGATAGGTGAATATTGGCTCCAAGACTTGTTTTCAAACTCCCAATGAAGTGTAACTCCCGTATTGAATGAGCTTGGACCAATAGGAATCGAACTAAACCCCCAAATGATCAAAATTCCCGTTTCTGGTTTTGGCAGGCCGTCGCCGACGGCCCTCAACCCGTCGGCGACGGGTCTTGGATTTTCAACATTTACCCGACGGCTAAAACACCTGGATACGGGCATTTCTAGCCTACGGGCATTTTAAGGGGGCGTCGCCGACGGCTTGGTACCCGTCGACGACGGGTTCTCAAAACTTGATTCTCAGCTTTCGCTTGTTTCGCTCCCGTTTGATCCGTAATGCGTTCCGATGTTCCGGTTTTCAATCCGATGACCCGTAAAGCTCCCGAAAAGCTCCTTAAACTTCATCAAACCTGCAAAACACATTCTTGATTAAAAGTAGGCTATTCGAAACTAAAACTCACGTAAAAACGTTAAGTTAAACAATTACAAGCACCGGTTTTCAACCACGTATCATCAACTAATGCAGACAAACTGCATTTAATAAAGAAAGAGAAGATGGGTGGACACGGGGCCGTGCCTAATGGAGACGGGGCCGTGTCCGGGCTTCTGTGCAGGCTATAAATAGGGGTGCTTGGCTCATTTGCAAACCATCCCTTGGCAAACCACCTCTCTCACACTTCACCCACCCACCACCACCATCACAACCCTCATCCACCACCATCATCCATCATCCATCATAGAGTGTGTGAGTAGTCTCGGGATCCAAGATTGATCATAAGAGTTCTTGACAATCAAAGGCCATGTTTGCCTAAGTCTCTTACATCACTTGGTGAAGACAAGTGTTTAGTGTAATATTTTTATTTTTAATCTTTTCGCACTTTTTATTTGGTTATGTATTAATGACTTTAATAACTAGTTTCTTATGTTGAAGGTGAATCGCCCTTATCATTTGTCCGTGGTGTCTTTCCATTATTTTACTATCTATATAAAATAAAAGATTTTCACCATTCATATCTCCACGGTCTATATGGAGATATGTTGGCTACCTGGTCGGGGGTTAAGGGAATGGTTTGGTAAGAGTCTTGCCTTGTTTAGTGTATAGATCCTGCAAGGACCTGGGTCAACTTTAGTAGGACCTCTTTCAATACCCACTGGTATTGGATGGCGAGGGTCCGAGCTCCTTGATCCCCTCATATGTAAACTACTACTAAAACATTAACCCGGCTATTTAGGATTGTATCCCTGCTGACTCAAACTACTTAGCCGAGGGTAACGTCACCTTCAAAAGAGGGGCCTAGCACATTACGCATTAATAACTTAATTAATTATCTTTCAATAATCCAACCCTTTAGGATTGTATCCTTGCTGACCCAAACTACTGGGTTGAGGGTAACGTCACCTTCAAAAGAGGGGCCTACTACTATAACTAAGATAATCTCTTAAAAAGTGCAAAAGTGCGGAAATAATCAAAGGTTACACTAAATGAGAGTCGGATCCAAGTGATTCATCTTATCTATCTGTTTTTATTTTTATTTTCAGCATTTTTAGTTTTTATTTTCTAGTTTAAACTTTTTTCTAAACTTTTGAATTGATTAGACGTTGAGGATAAACCGGTACTAAAAGCTCTTGTGTCCTTGGACGACCTCGGTATCTTGCCAACACTATACTACGTTCACGATGGGTGCACTTGCCCATATGTGTGTTTAGTGTTAGTAAAATATCGTGTTTTATAAATGTAAAACTTGACTAACGTGTAAAAAGGGCTAAAAATATACATAAAAACCTATACCACCACACGCACATCACAAACAATTTGGTAAAAAGAGAATGACTCACATTGCAAGTTTAGTTGGACAGAGTTTTGCCTACTGATTTAGCCTGGTAACCTAGTCAAATAACGCAAACAAAACTTGGTTAGTAACTTAATACAACATTTACGATAAGCTCACGAAATCAAAACCCTCACGACGAATGACAAAGTATAGCCCGAATTTAGGCAGCACTTAAACATCCATCGGATCGGTTTCAATCGATCGGACATTGTATCATAGCAGTGATCCAGTTATTACCCTGTAATCGTAGCGGCGTTTCGACACCTAAATACACGAAATTGAACAGTATAGAACGTCTTTTGAACTGATTTTTCGAACACAAAAGCAATGCCCATGCACGTCCCTTTTATAGCTGAAAATTGAGTTTGTCGCGGCCCGCGTAAACTCAGAAGGAATCCTACGCGGCCCGCGAGGGCCACCCTAGCTACGGCTAGGGCTGCCGTGTCACCCCGTAGGTCTGCCACGTGTCTGACACGTGGCCTAAAGCTTTTCCAGGGACTTACCAAGCTGTCGTTCCCCGCGTAAGCTTTCCTTAAGTCTTACGCGGCCCGTGAGAGATCAATAAATTTTGAATTTCTTGATTTTTTTCATAAGGATTATGGTTTTAGGGGTCCGGGTTTCCACTTACAAAGTGTTTTAGGTCATTTTTGCAGGTCCTTACATCCTGCCCACCTTATTTAAAATCTCGTCCTCGAGATTTACTGAAACAGGTAAGGGTATTTCCGCTTCATTTCTAATTCTAGTTCCCATGTGTACTCAGGTCCTCTTTTTGAATCCCACTTTACTTTGACCAGCACCAATCTTTTGTGCTTGAGGAACTTAATCTTTTTGTCTTCTATTTGGAGCGGTTTCTCAACAAATTTTAACTTTTCATTTACCTCTATATCTTGAAGAGGTATTACCAGAGACTCATCTCATAAACAATTCTTAAGATTAGATACATGAAACACATGATGTACTGATGCTAGCTCTTCTGTTAGTTGCAGTCGATAGGCAACTGGTCCTATCCGTTGGGTAACAACGAACGGTCCTATGTACCTTGGGCTTAGCTTTCCATTCTTACCGAACCAAACTACCCCTTTCCAAGGAGAAACTTTCAATAATACCTTATCTCCAACTTGGAATTCCAGCGGCTTGCGTCAATTGTCTGCATAGCTCTTCTGGCAATCTCGAGCCGTTTTCAGTCTTTCCTTGATTTGGGTTATCTTGTCGGTGGTTTCCTGTACAATCTCAGGACCTGATAATTGACTTTCTCCTATTTCTGCCCAACATGCGGGAGTTCGACACTTTCGTCCATATAGTGCTTCGAATGGAGCAGCATTGATGCTGGCATGATAACTATTGTTATTGGAGAATTCGATTAAGGGTAGGTGCTCATCCCAGTTTCCACCAAAATCTATGACACATGCTCTAAGCATGTCTTCCAGGGTTTGAATCGTCCTTTCACTCTATCCATCTGTTTGGGGATGGTATGCAGTACTTAAATTCAGTCGGGTCCCCATTGCTTCTTGGAAACTTGTCCAGAAATGTGAAGTGAAGCGACTATCCCTATCCAACACAATGGAGAGTGGAACTCCATGCAAGGATACTACCTCGTCTACGTATAACTTTGCAAATCTTTCCATGCTAAAGGTTTCCTTCATGGGCCGGAAATGAGCTGATTTGGTTAATCGATCTATAATCACCCAGATTGCGTCATTACCTTTCCTGGTTTTGGGTAACTTAGTAACAAAGTCCATTGTTATTAGTTCCCATTTCCAGACGGGCATTTCTAACTGTTGGAGTAACCCTGAAGGTTTCTGGTGTTCTGCCTTAACGTGTGAACAAGTTAGAGACTTAGAAACGTATCTAGCTATGTCCTTCTTCATTCCTATCCACAAGAAGTTGTTTCTTAAATCTTGGTACATCTTATTATTACCAGGGTGCATTGTATACCTAGATTTATGGGCTTCCTCTAGAATCTTACTTCTTAAATCTCCTTGCCTAGGTACCCAAATTCTTGTCATATGGAATCTCCAAATTCCATCAGCCCCTTGCTCTAATTTCGTTATCCTTCCTTTCATTCCTTCAGCATCAACCTTGATTGCTGTTTCCTGAATGTTCTTTAGTTGTTCCATTAAATCTAATTGAAGATTTAATCTAAGAGCACGAATTCGTCTTTGCTTTTCATGGTACTTACGACTTAGGGCATCTGCTACTACATTTGCCTTTCCTTCGTGATATTGAATATCACAATCGTAGTCACTTAGAATTTCCATCCATCTTCTTTGTCTCATGTTTAATTCTTTTTGCCCAAATATGTACCTTAGACACTTATGATCTGTATAGACTGTAAACTTACTTCTGTACAGATAATGTCTCCAAATTTTAAGGGCAAAAATTATTGCTCCTAATTCTAAGTCATGAGTCGTATAATTTTCCTCGTGCTTCTTCAACTTTCTGGATACATATGCAATTACCTTTTTGCGTTGCATTAGCACACATCCTAATCCCAACTTAGAAGCATCGCAGAAGACTTCAAAATCTTCTGTTCCATCTGGTAAGGCCAGAATTGGGGCATTTGTTAATCTTTGCATTAAAATCCTAAAGGCCTTTTCTTGCTTGGGTCCCCATTCAAACTTAACAGTTTTACAGGTTAGCTTAGTTAATGGAACAACTATCTTAGAAAAGTCTTTAATGAAGCGCCTATAGTATCCAGCTAATCCAAGAAAACTTCTAACTTCGGTAGCTGATTGTGGGACCTTCCAGTTTGTGATCGCCTCTATCTTAGAAGGATCTACATGAATACCTTCGTTATTCACCATGTGACCTAAAAATTGCACCTCCTGTAGCCAAAATTCACACTTTGAGAATTTGGCGTAAAGCTTTTCCTTTCTTAACAGAGTTAAGAGTGCATGTAGGTGCTCACAATGCTCGTCCTGACTTTTGGAATAAATAAGTATATCGTCGATGAACACAACTACAAATTTATCCAAATACGGCTTACAGATCCTATTCATCATGTCCATGAATGCTGCAGGAGCATTTGTTAGTCCAAATGGCATGACTGTAAACTCGTAGTGTCCATACCTAGTCCTGAAAGCAGTTTAGGTATGTCGTCTTCCTGTACCTTTAGTTGATGGTATCCGGAGCACAAATCTATCTTAGAGCAATACCTAGCTCCCTGAAGTTGATCAAAAAGATCGTCAATCCTAGGTAATGGGTATTGATTCTTAATTGTAACCTTATTCAATTCCCTATAATCGATACACATTTGCATCGAACCATCCTTCTTTTTTCACAAACAACACTGGTGCTACCCAAGGGGATGAACTAGGTTGTATGAATCTTTTGCTTAGCAATTCATCTAATTGCTTCTTCATTTCTAACATTTCTGTGGGTGCTAATCGATAAGGTGCCTTAGCTATTGGTGTAGTTCCAGGAATTAGATGAATTCTAAACTCTACCTCCCTATCGGGTGGTAATCCAGGTAGTTTTTCTGGGAATACATCCGGGTATTCCGATACTACTGGAATTTCCTTAAGTTCCTTACTTTTATTGTTAATGTCACACCCCCAAAATCCACACGCGAAGTACCACCGCTTGGAGGCGTGACTGACCAGGATCAAGCCACCAATCATATTGAACATAACAAGTAATAATTACAATTCAACCACACAATATGAAAGGTGTTTCAAATCAAAAACATAGTTAAGTGTTTAGCGGAAGCATAATTGTAAAACCCAATGTAAGTATTAAGTACGAAATAAAGTAATGTTTTTAGCATGGCACACACTGCCATGTCCCACAACGACTGTGCCTCCCTATGCAAGCTCCATGAGTACCTAACGACCTGCAAGGCATGTAACAAAGAGTCAACAACAAAGTTGAGTGAGTTCACAGTTGGTTGTTTAGTTATGGTATTTGTTTCGTAAATATATGTTCGTTTTGTAAACCCTGTATCGTATTAATTCGTATCACGGTCTCCCAGACATGTTTGCGAAGATTAGTGGGGGCTTCCCATGTGTTACCAGACCGAGTGTATCGACTGCTACGAAAATGTAAGAGGTGCCCTAAGTCAATGTCTATCAGCATTGACCCTTTGCATAGTCCATTAGTACACGCTCGTTCGAACGACACGGTGTGAGGTTGTTAAACCTAATAGCGCTATTAATTAATGACCCGCTCGCCATAGGCCTCGGCGATTAAGTCGATATAATGAGGGACTTCAATGATAGAGGTTTGGTCCAGTGTGTATTCTTGGCATCCTATCCACGGAGGATGGTCGTAATTACTGTTTAGTTCATTTATCCATTCCCAACCCTTGGGAATCCCATGCCTTGGAAGGAGTGTGAACTCACCTTGGTTTACTCGGTATAGATTAGTTACTTGTTTGACAATGGATTACACATGCCCTATCATTGTTACCGACAACAATCAGTTTCGAGTGTACATGGTTCACATAGTTCACGTACAATTAATTCATGCACTCATTGTTCACATAATACTCCGATAAGGCACATGTAGCACACAGATATAATTCATGCCATAACAATTAATCTATCAACTCAGTGTCATTAAATCATCACTTAACATGTTATCGGCTTCATGAACCAATTCATATCATAATATCATGGTCCGGGTCAAATTATCTCAAGCCTTCGATACAAAAATCTAAAATCTAGTAAACATGTTAATATTTCACATAACTCTTTGACTACCCACTAATACACATCGGCCCAATTGAAAACTATAACCCAAATTGATTGTTTGTGTTGGTTCACAATTAAGGTGTATCAACCCACCTAAGTTTCGGCCCAAACATCAACAATCAAGGCAACATTGTTTGTGTTGTAGGGGCTCCATGGTTGTAGGGCCAACCCGAACCCGAACCAAAATCACTGTTGACCCGAAGCAAACACCCGAACTGTTGAACCTTATATGCGACTGAACCGAGAACCGAGACGAGTTTGCTGAACCGAGCACCCGAGATAAAACCCGAAACAAACCACATAATGAACTGAGCCACTACCAAATCAGAAACTGAACCGCCAACTAATCCGAACCAGATCTAAAACTGGTGTTGAACTGAACCACGGCACCGTCGGCCGGCCTAGAGCTCCGTCGGCCGTCGATCATCATCATCATCTGTTGTCTTCATCATCTTCGTCCATCATCAACCGACGATCAACAGGAGTCACCGTCACAGCCGTAAACGCCGGAAATCAAGGAGTTGGGGGAGGTATCTGCTACTGCCGTTCGTAAGTTTGAGGTAAAGGTAGGGTTTTGAGGACATGCATTGCATACGTATATATTATCTCAAACATGTTGGGGCGGTTTGAGGACGTATTGGAGGCTGGGCCGCACATAAGTGAGAGTTTGCACAAGTTGTTTGGGCCGAAATATTGGCTAAGAAAAAGGGAATTAAGGGCTGCCATCGTGGGGGGGTTTATTAGTTGGTATACATAATTAATTTTTTTAAAAACTAATATATGTGTTTCATATATTAGTAATGTAAATATAACTTGTTCACGCTATGGTTTGAACCTCGTAGGTTTCGGGTTACGTGAGTAGGTTTGGGTCGACTAATGGAACATGGCTAAGATTTAACAACTCAAGTCAATTTAACACGACATTGATAAAATATAACTAATTTATCAAATAAAACAAATATAGGATTCAATTTATAAAAACTAGACAAACGGTTTGTACCTTGAAGTTACGGGTTGTCACAGTTACGGGTTGTCACAGTTAATGATTACCGAAATCATATACACTATTCCTTGTTTTCGTTCATTACTGAAATGAACTTCATTGGTTTACGTGGCTTATCTCCTGTAACCATAATTACTTCTCCTGCGGGTGTATAAATTTCTATGGAATTTTTATCATAGAGGATTCGAGCATGGTTGGCTACTAACCAATCCATTCCTAGTACGACATCGAATCCGACTAAATTCATAGGTAGCAGGTTTGCATAAAATTTTTGGCCTGAGAGTTCTATTTTTCCTTCTTGCAAAACCTTATCTATATTAACAGAATTTCCATCTGCCGTTTCTGCTGTATATATCTGTCTAAGTTTGGTTAAAGGTTGCTTAAAGGCTTGGCAGAATGAAGTATTTATAAAACTTTGGTTTGCACCAGAGTCAAATAACACTTTTGCATTCTTTTTAGTAGTTCCTTCTACAGTTTTGGCCTTGTTGTCAGCTGGCTTAAGCAATTTTGGGCAGTCGGGCCTAAAGTGCCCTGTTTCGCCGCAGTTGTAGCAGATTACTGATTTCTTCCTGCATTCCTCCTCTCAGTGGCCTTGTCTCTTGCAGAAATTGCAATTTTCCTTACATTTTACAAAATGTTTCTTTTTACAATTTCTGCAGAATGGCGGGGTGGAAGATTTCCCCGTTCCCTTTTTCATGAAATTACTGCTGTTATTACCCACACGAAATCCTGGGGTAATTTTTTGGGCCAATTCCTTTTTGCTATTCTCTTCTCTCGTGCACACCAATCCGTCTGTCAAGGTGTTGGCCAGTTCAACAGCATCGTCAATTGTGCGGGGTCTCGCAGCTTTGACGTGTAACACCTCGTAAAAACACGAGCAATATAATGAAGACACGTGTCATGAGCTTTAAACATGTAATAAATTATTTCCGAGGGACTAAAGTTGCCAAACAATGTAAATATGTGAATAAAGGGATCCAATGTGTCAACATGCCATTCTTGTGCCTCTGATTGACCTCAAGCGACGTTCGTATTCTTTAACGAATAATTTATCGAACTTAGAAAGTCGGTTGTGCATAAAATACGGATCTTATGAAACATAGGGGTTAAAAATGTCAACATGTTGAAAGTAACCTCTGAATGACCTTTTAACGATCCCAAAAACATTGTGATAATTTATTTTGATCCCAAGAATAACGGATATTAAATTCGTGGAGTTTCGACGCACATAAATAAGCAAAATGTTAATTACAAGAAATAAGGGTTAAATGCGTTAATATTGCATTTCAAGACCGCTCGGGTGACCTCGTGACTAACCGAAGGCCTATTGTTAAATGTTTGAAGATTCAAGACCCTTAAAAATCAAGTTTGGGAGTTAAAAGTGCAATAAACGCAAGTTAAATAAAGATTATATGGACCAGGGACTAAAATTGCAATATTTGAAACTTGGTGACCGGATCTGACCCTCACGCGGGCCGCGTAGGCCATAAGGCAAGTCTTACGCGGGCCGCGTAAGACTGCCAGGTGCAGAAAAATTGGACAGATGCCTGTATAGCCTGTTGCACCGCCTTTGCATGGTGGTTTTCGAATTCAGGGACCGAACCAATGGTTTTACATGCATAAGGGACACCTGGGATGCTGAGGAATCACTGTTGGAATGATCTTGTGAGATTTAAATTCCTATATAAGGAGTTCTTGTTTGCTAGTTCTTGCACTTCACCAAAAATCATTCTCAAACACTCCTCTGGAACTTCCTGGAGCTCAAGCAAGTTTCCTCAAGTTCATAATTCGTGCTAAGAGCCTTTGTAAGCATTCTTAGCTTCTCTAGTTCAAGTTTCATTAGTTTAATGAGCAAAAGTCAAAGCCGTCGTAATTAAGCTTTGACTTGGTGATTAATCACTAATGGGCACCCCCTGATTATCACTCTAACTTGGTCAATTGTCGGGTCAAACTTAATATAAAAAAGTCAACATAAAGCTATTTTGCAAATAAATTAATAACTAGTAATGTAGAAGTTATGGAACCTGTTTTAACACTAAAATAACTTGGTAAATAATGTAAGAACATGTCTAAGCATGTTCAACCCGACAATTCTGAATATAGGCTCGGTTCGGAACCGAAAGTCGCAAAAGAAGACTTTTGCTTTGACTTTCAGTTCTGACCCGATTTAGCTTATTTTAGACATGCCTTAAGTTTCTTTAGGACCATATTATAAGTTAGTAAAACCCTCTGAGGTTATACTACATGGTTCCTTAATTATCCGATTCATTTGCATATTTCCGTTAATTGCTTAAATGTTGACCATTATGCCCTTTTGACATTAAAACGAGATTTTTGAAAATATGAGAGGACAAAAACCTTTATTACTGATTTATAAACTTGTCCTAAAAATTTGACATCAGTTTGTGGTCTAAATTAGGAGTTATGCTCGATATCGTAATCTGAAAGCTTTTTATTAATTAAACGACATATTTAGCATAAAGCCTATTTAAACCCGAATTTTGACACCAAACCTTTTACCCACTGATGTAATATAGTATTTTGGGATTTTTGAAGATTTTTATTAATTTTTAAACTGATCATAACATGGGGTTCTTGCTTTGATTCGGTAATTGATGGTTATACCCTTTTTGCTAATAAAATGAGTTTTACATAACACTTTGATACCAAAACTTTTGCTACTGATTTTATATGATAAAAAAATATTCTAAGTCTTCTGGACTGATAAAAATCTCAGCTTTCCTTATATAACCTGAAAATCGTTTAAAACCGACTTTTTACGCGTTTTAAACGCATAGTATGGATTAAAACTATTTTTGACACATAAGACTTAATACCTACTGATGTTTTTAGTAAATTTTTATACTTTAACAGTAAGTAAAAGTTTTGAACTCAGATTTCCAAATTTGACCTTTAAAGCTTATGTGAAATGACTAAAATGCCCCTACGGTGCATAGTTGGTTATAAATGATAAATTTCACATATATGCAATACCCTACTGATATGACTAACAAAAATAAATATGTTTACTGATCATTTTAGACCAGAACCTCAGATTAATATTTAATCTCTTTTATAATCTTTAAAATGACCAAAATACCCCTCCGGGGCATAAATTAATTTTAAATTCGTTTTGGACATAATGGAAAGTATCCTACTGATATCACAACATATTTAAGGCATATTAACTTGTGAAACATGTAGATGACTCTTTTGGTTACCCGTTATGCATTTTTTCGCATTCGATACGGTTTATGTGACTAGTTTGCATAAATTGACCGAAACGGGTCAAACCTTATCATTTTTACCTCAAAATCCAGAATGTGTTTAGTTTACCCATATTATACAAGTCTTTAAACTTGTCGGGTCTAAATCGCATTCTAATCCGGTCTTCGCTTAATCTTGCGTTTTGAACCGTAAATCTTTCTTTAAAACTAACCGGTCTAAGTTTAAACTTAAGTATGACCCGTTAGGAATCTAATAGGTTATTAAAACCTTCGTTCCTGATTTAGGAGCCCAGTAAAAGATATTTGCACTTGCTGATTGCATACGGCTGAGATAAATTTGAATATTTTGCTAACGTAAATACTTTTAACTTATTTTCCCTTATACGGGCTTAGGGTACGGTATATAAAATACCGCTTGGTCGGGTATTGAATTTTTAATCATATGAAGGTTAAATCATTGAGAGAACCCGTTTAATCTGTTTTGTTTGTTTTAATCCTTTGGGGGGTTAATGATCATGTCCTGGATATCCTCGGCTCATTCATTAAAATGGCCACGACTTAAGCACGAGGTGTAGGCATACACCTGCCAGTGCGTATGTAAAATGATATACCTGCTTGTTCGAGAATAACTCGTCGTGGGTTATATTATGTGGTGTGTCTATTAATCTTTAACCCGGTATTTCTAACCCGGGCTACTGAACGTATAACAAACGTATAATTCTTTTACAAGATTATTTTTAAATAATTATCCCAAGTTATAAAAGAATATTTGTGCCTTGTGCATTTAAATCAATTTTCTTAAAATATTTTCAAAAGTGTCGGTTAATTGTATTTACCAGTGTAAACTGACGTATTTTCCAAAAAGGTTAAGTGCAGGTACTAAGCGAAATGGGCTGGAACTCCTGAGTGAATAAATAAAAAGTCTTGCAAGCTTTTATCACTTTAAGTCTGTTGAACAATGCTTCTTTTGTTTTGATCCGCCTATGGATCCATCTTACAATCCGTTTGTAATATTTGATGTTACTTTCGAATCGGTTTGTAATATATTTACTTTAGACTTCTGCTGTGCATTGAACTGTGATTATTTGACTATGATGATATCAACTACGTCACGATACTCCCCACCGGGCCCACCGGTAATACGTCGAAATATCGGGGTGTGACAGGTTGGTATCAGAGCCAACATTGAGTGAATTTAACACTAGCCTCTTGTGTTTGATCTCAATGACACAGTTGCACATTCCTTGACTTCCGAGTCTAGGCAAAGGACTTAGGAACTAATCCTAATATTTTATTTTGTCCTTTATTGTTTTATTGGTTGTTTCCTTTGTTTGATTTGATAGGAACAGAAGATGCCACAACGTATTAGAGGTAGAGGAAGCGGCGGTAAGGCCCCAATCTTCACCAGCCATGACCATGAAGCCGGGCCCTCACACCGGCGAACTCCTTCAGTGACGATGAGCACGAGTCCTCAAGAAGATTGGAGGACGTATCTGGAACCTGCGAGGCGTTCTGTCTCATTAAGCTCTTCGCCCTCATATCATCACTCTTTTGGGCCACAGTCTGAAAACGAGCCTAATGATTCTCGCCATACCTTCCTTCCACTACAACGGTCGAGTTCACACCGTGCCTTTGAGAACCCGACCCCGTACTTTCAGAGCCGATTCAATCCGGCAAATCAGGTGCAATAACCAGTGAGTTTTAATCCATTGGGACCAGAAGATCATTTCTCCGGAGACCAAGCGATGGATATGGATGATGACCCCGATCCGGAGATGCCACCGACAGGGACGCCGACGCATCCCATCGAAATTTCAGATGGATCGTCCTTTCACGGTTCACCATACCGAGGCCCAGACAGCTATGAAGCAAGGTTTGCCTCATACCCTTGGGAGTTCACTCCCCCTTTAAACCCTGCACCTCAGCAGCAGCAGGTTCCCTCTGAGGATTCTCGCTTTCAGGCAATCACTCCGCCACCGCCGTCAGAGCAGCAGCCGCCTCCGGAGCCACCGAGGCGGAGAAGATCAAACGCACGGATGTCCGTGCAAGGGGGATTCCGTTTCAGCACCCCTCAACCCTCCAGTGGCAGTCACTACCCGCCACTATATGAAGACCCGCAGATGGGAGGGCTTTTAAACCCTGTTTCTGAGGTGAACTCCGCGCCAGTCGCACCACCATCACCACCACATATGGGTTTTGATAACCTAATACCTTCATACGCCGGTGCAGCGGCGTATAACCCTTTTGAGCAGCCAGGCCATTTTGGCTATAACTACTACAATGCCCCCTATGTTGACCCATACCTTGTAGCGGCAAACTACAATGCTTTTCATCCTGAAGGGCCCTATGGAGCCCCATATCAGACTGGGTACCCGGCCTATGGGTATCAATACCCGCCACCTCCTCAACCTCTGCAGCAGCAGCCGCAGCCGCCACAGATCCAACCACCACAGCAGCAGGAGATTCTTCATAGGTTAAGCCAGGTGGAGCGGGAGGTTCAAGAAGAGCGTAGAAGCCACCGGGGATTTCTTAAGGGTTTGGCAAATTTAATCAAGGGGAAGAACATAAGGGATTATTGAAGTTCCTTATTTTATTTGTTTTATATTTTCAATTTTAATTAAGTCCCTGCGTAGACATCTATTTATGTACTTAGTCCCTGCAAGGACTTGTATTTCAGTTTAGCCCCTATGTGGGCAAGTTATTTCTGTTAAAGTCCCGTTTAGGGCAAATATGTACTCCCTTTTAATTTTAATGGAATGTTTAATTTAAAATTTCATTTTGTCATCATATGCATAAATATAAAATGTGAAATAAATAAAAAAAATATCATTCCTTTTATAAGATTTGTCATTATTAAACAAAATCTTAAAGGCAAAACCTAGCCCATGTGTCATTTTAAGACAGACCCATGATGGTAGTTCCTTATTAAGATTCAGATCCTTGTTAACATCTAAAAACATGTTAACACTCCTGGCAAATGGGATTCGATAAAATCGCATAGGTCATCCTTATATTGGATTCTTCCAATTCTTTTTTTTCTTTTTTATCATTTAATCATCCATTAGTGATGAAGTGCCTACGGGCCATAATTAATGTCCTTTAAGACTAAAGACAGTTGTAGTCTACGACTCCCTGTCAAGAAAAGGTGATGAACTATGATTCAAGCCTTAATGCCTCGACCCTATAAGATCATGGCTTATAATTTAAATTTGTCCTTGTGACTTGGCTTTTGTGCCATTATTATATTTTAATTATAACAGAGGATAATTATAATGAAAAAAATCCTGAATATATATGCTTAACAAATTAACCAATATGGTTTATTAATACCATGGTTAATAAATTATTAAGATGACAATTCTGTTATAGACTTCTGAATAAATCATTGTCACCATTTTATGTAGCAATCAAGCGACATGGCTACATCTGAAGAAGTCAACAATCACCCTCTAGAAAATCATGAAACTACCAGGATCAACATAACTGGGGAGGAACTTCAAGCATTAATTGATAATGCTGTTACCAAAGCCATGGATAGGCAGCTTAATGTATCAACCGGTACTCGGAGCAAGACCCTATCAGCACCTCATTCTAAATCACACCCTAAGACTCATTCTGTGGCTCATAGTAAGCCACCATCTAAAACTCACGAGTCAAAGAAGGATGATGCCTAACACTCCTCAAATCAGCATAGTATCCCGTCTAAGAAGATTGTTTTCGATAAAGAGCCACGTGTTAAAAGCTGTTCTTATAAGTATTTTGTATCCTGAAAGCCCAGGGATTTCATTGGGGAAAAAGGAGCCATTGATTGCATGACGTGGCTAGACAAGATGGATACAGTAGTTGATATTAGTGGTTGTGCAGAGCAAGACATTGTGAAGTTTGTATCACAATCATTTAAAGGAGAAGCTCTAGCCTGGTGGAGGTCCTTGATCCAGGCTACCGGAAAGATTCCGTAATACAACTTAACATGGGCTCAGTTTGTTGCTTTGATTAAAGAGAATTTTTGTCCTCAACATGAAGTTGAGAAGATCGAGACTGACTTTCTGACATTGGTTATGAAGAACTTAGACTGTCAGGCATATCTCACGAGTTTTAACACTATGTCTCGATTGGTTCCTTACCTGGTTACACCGGAGCCAAAACGTATAGCCCGTTTCATTGGGGGTTTAGCCCTGGAGATCAAAGCTAGTGTGAAAGCATCTCGACCTACTACCTTTAGGTCAGTAGCTGATTTGTCATTATTTCTTACCCTTGATGCGGTCAGGCAGAGATCGCTTAGGCATTCTGATGAGGGGAAGAGGAAACGTGAGGATGATAACTCACACCGTTCAGATAAGAAGCGTAAAGGGAACTCAGACCACAAGAAGAGTTCAGGATTTAAAAAGGATGACCAACAGTCGGGTGAGAAGCCCAAAAGCAAGACATGCAAGAAGCGCCATCTGGGAAAGTGCAGATATGAATCAAAATCCCAATCGCAGCCTAGGGCTTGCGGGATTTGTAAATCCAGTGAGCATAAGACGTTGGATTGTAAGAAGATAAAAGACGCGACTTGTTACAACAGTAACGAGAAGGGGCATATCAAATCCAACTGCACAAAGTATGCCAAGAAACCTGAAGAGGGTAAAAAGACCAATGCTCGGGTCTTTCAAATGAATGCATAAGAAGCCATTCAGAATGACAACGTGATAACAGGTACCTTTCTTATCAATGATGTTTATGCAAGGGTATTATTTGATTCGGGTGCAGATAAGTCATTTGTGGATGATAAATTTTGTAAGTTACTAAATCTGCCTGTTAAAACCCTAAGCATAAAATATGAAGTAGAATTGGCCGATGGTACCATAGAAACTGCTTCAACTGTGTTAGATGGATGTTTTATATCCATTAGGAACCACTCTTTTACGTTATCTTTGCTTCCTTTGAAACTAGCTGGTTTCGACATAGTGATAGGCATGGATTGGTTATCTCATAACCAAGCCCAGATTATTTGTGACAAGAAACAAGTGGTTATCAAGACTCCGTATGGTGAGCCA
Organism: Helianthus annuus; assembly: GCF_002127325.2. Taxonomy (NCBI): domain Eukaryota; kingdom Viridiplantae; phylum Streptophyta; class Magnoliopsida; order Asterales; family Asteraceae; genus Helianthus; species Helianthus annuus. Next base: position 119,658,639 of record NC_035447.2, on the reverse strand, counting down.
CTTACCATACAAGGAGATACTCAGTATGGGTTGCCTAAGTAAGTGTCTATGCTTAAGGCGTCAAGGTGTTTGAAGAAGGGTTGTGTCATTTACATGGCACAAGTGACTATTGATGAACCAAAGCCCAAGGTTGAAGACATCCATGTCATTTCTGAATATCCAGAATTATTCCCTGAAGAACTACACGATTTACCTCCAGATAGGCAAGTGGAGTTCAAAATTGACATTATTCCTGGAGCAGCGCTTGTTGCGAGAGCACCTTATAGATTAGCACCAACTGAGATGAAAGAGTTAAGGACTCAACTGGATGACTTGTTGGCAAAAGGTTTTATTAGCCCTAGCTCGTCTCCTTTGGGAGCACCGACTCTGTTTGTAAAGAAAAAGGATGGATCGATGCGTCTATGCATCGATTATCGCAAGCTTAACAAGGTCACAATCAAGAACAGATATCCATTTCCCAGGATCGACGATCTATTCGATCAACTGCAAGGGGCAAGTTATTTCTCCAAGATTGATCTAAGGTCAGGTTACCATCAGCTAAAGGTAAGAGATGAAGATGTGCATAAGACTGCATTCAGAACTCATTATGGTCACTACGAGTTCTTAGTGATGCCTTTTGGGCTTACTAATGCACCAGCAGCGTTCATGGATCTCATGAATCGCGTTTGCAAACCCTACTTGGAAAAGTTTGTCATCGTCTTCATTGATGACATTCTTATTTATTCAAAGAATCAGGCTGACCATGAGAAGCACCTTCGTTGTATTCTTAAACTACTTCAGCAAGAAAAGCTCTACGCCAAGTTTTCAAAATGTGAATTTTGGCTTCGTGAAGTCCAATTTCTTGGACATGTGGTTAGTGAGCATGGTATCCAGGTCGATCCCGCTAAGATTGAAGCTATCATGAATTGGCAAGAGCCGAAGACGCCCATTGAGATTCGTAGCTTCTTGGGTCTGGCAGGATATTACAGGCGTTTTATTGAAAATTTCTCAAGGATTGCAGCACCCCTAACTTCATTAACTCGCAAGAATATCAAATTCGATTGGGGTCCTAAGCAACAAGAATCCTTCGATATTCTTAAACAAAAGTTAAGCCATGCACCTGTGCTAACATTGCCTGAAGGGATTGAAGAATTTGTGGTTTACTGCGACGCATCACACACTGGCATGGGATGTGTGCTGATGCAAAAGGGCAAAGTTATTGCCTATGCTTCTCGATAATTAAAAGTGCACGAAAACAATTACACCACCCACGATTTGGAATTGGGTGCCGTTGTGTTTGCACTAAAACTTTGGAGGCATTATTTATATGGTACCAAGTGTGTGATCTATTCTGATCACAAGAGCCTGCAACATCTGTTTAACCAGAAGGATCTGAACATGAGACAACGTCGATGGATGGAGACACTGAATGATTATGACTGCGAAATAAGATATCATCCGGGCAAAGCGAATGTAGTCGCCGATGCCTTAACCAAAAAGGAAAGGGTAAAACCCATCAGGATCAATGCCAAGAGCATTGAATTGAAGAACAGCTTGAATGACAGGTTGCTAGCCACTCAGAAGGAAGCTATTTTGGAAGCTAACTATCCGAATGAAAAGTTGGGAGTAACTGCTGAGCAGTTATCATATGGCAAGGATGGAATCCTAAGATTGAATGGACGAATATGGGTTCCAACCTATGGAGGACTTAGGGAAGTTATTCTTCAAGAAGCCCATAACTCCAAATATTCTGTTCAACCTGGTAGTGATAAGATGTATCAGGATTTAAAGGCAAATTACTGGTGGATAGGTTTGAAGAAATCTATAGCCACTTGTGTGGCCAAATGTTTGACGTGCGCGCAAGTTAAAGCTGAACACCAGAAGCCGTCAGATTTGCTGCAACAGCTTGAACTTCCCACTTGGAAGTGGGAAATGGTAACTATGGATTTTATCACAAAGTTACCAAGAACAAAGCGTGGAAATGATACTATTTGGGTTATAGTTGATAGACTGACTAAGTCAGCCCACTTCTTACCTATTAAGGAAACACACAGCTCAGATAAGTTAGCTCAGCTGTACGTGGACGAGATTGTATCTCTTCACGGAGTGCCAGTGTCTATCATCTCTGATAGGGATACGAGATATACATCGCATTTTTGGAAAAGCTTTCAGCAATCCCTAGGCACTCGATTAAACTTCAGCACTGCATATCACCCTCAGACGGATGGTCAGAGCGAACGTACAATACAAACACTCGAGGATATGCTGCGAGCTTGTGTTATTGATTTAGGTGGAAGTTGGGATGATCATCTTCCATTGATAGAATTTTCTTATAATAATAGCTATCATTCCAGTATTCAAGCTGCACCTTTTGAAGCTTTGTATGGGAGAAAGTGCAGGACGCCCGTTTGTTGGGCAGAAGTTGGAGATGTCCAACTAACAGGGCCTGATATAGTCTTGGAAATGACAGATAAGATCATGCAGATACGTGATCATCTCAAAGCTGCCAGGGATAGGCAGAAGAGCTACGTAGATAAAAGGCGTAAACCTCTAAAATTCGAGGTTGGTGACAAAGTGCTACTTAAGGTATCACCCTTGAATGGGGTAATGCGTTTTGGAAAGAAAGGTAAATTAAGCCCAAGATACATAGGACCATTCGAGATCATCGAATGTGTTGGAACGGTGGCTTACAAATTAAACCTGCCTGAAGAGCTCAGTGGAATTCATAATGTGTTCCACAACTGCAATCTGAAGAAGTGTCTAGCTGATGAATCGCAAGTCATGTCACATAAAGATGTGCATATTGATGAGCGCTTAAAGTTTGTCGAAAAACCTTTGTCGATCGAGGATCGACAGGTTAAGAAGCTTCGAAAGAAGCACGTACCGGTTGTGAAGGTTAAATGGGATGCCCGTAGAGGTCCCGAATACACGTGGGAGGTTGAGTCCACAATGAAACAAAAGTATCCTCATTTATTTCAGTAAATCTCGAGGTCGAGATTTCTTTTAAGGGGGTGAGGATGTAACACCTCGTAAAAACATGACCAATATAATGAAGACACGTGTCATTAGCTTTAAACGTGTAAGAAATTATTTCCGAGGGACTAAAGTTGCCAAACAATGTAAATATGTGAATAAAGGGATCCAAAGTGTCAACATGCCATTCTTGTGCCTCTGATTGACCTCACACGACGTTTGTATTCTTTAATGAATAATTTATCGAACTTAGAAAGTCGGTTGTGCGTAAAATAGGGATCTTATGAAACATAGGGGTTAAAAGTGTCAACATGTTGAAAGTAACCTCTGAATGACCTTTTAACGATCCCAAAAACATTGTGATAATTTATTTTGATCCCAAGAATAACGGATATTAAATTCGTGGAGTTTCGACGCACATAAATAAGCAAAATGTTAATTACAAGAAATAAGGGTTAAATGCGTTAATATTGCATTTCAAGACCTTTCGGGTGACCTCGTGACTAACCGAAGGCCAATTGTTAATTGTTTGAAGATTCAAGACCCTTAAAAATCAAGTTTAGGGGTTAAAAGTGCAATAAACGCCAGTTAAATAAAGATTATATGGACCAGGGACTAAAATTGCAATATTTGAAACTTGGTGACCGGATTTGACCCTCACGCGGGCCGCGTAGGCCATAAGGCAAGTCTTACGCAAGTCGCGTAAGACTCCAGGTGCAGAAAAATTGGACAGATGCCTGTACAGCCTGTTGCATCGCCTTTGCATGGTGGTTTTCGAATTCAGGGACTGAACCAATGGTTTTACATAGACTTTGTTGGAATGATCTTGTGAGATTTAAATTCCTATATAAGGAGTTCTTGTTTGCTAGTTCTTGTACTTCACCAAAAATCATTCTCAAACACTCCTCTAGAACTTCCTGGAGCTCAAGCAAGTTTCCTCAAGTTCCTAATTCGTGCTAAGAGCCTTTGTAAGCATTCTTAGCTTCTCTAGTTCAAGTTTCATTAGTTTAATGACCAAAAGTCAAAGTCTTCGTAATTAAGCTTTGACTTAGTGATTAATCACTATTGGTCCAGTCGTTTTTCGAATTGAAAGTGGCTATGAGTTGGTAATTATGTAGGTAATAAGTCCTTAAAAGGGCACCCCCTGATTATCACTCTAACTTGGTCAATTGTCGGGTTAAATTTAATATTAAAAAGTCAACAGAAAGCTATTTTGCAAATAAATTCATAACTAGTAATGTAGAAGTTATGGAACCTGTTTCAACACTTAAATAACTTGGTAAATAATGTAAGAACATGTCTAAGCATGTTCAACATGACAATTCTGAATATAGGCTCGGTTCAGAACCGAAAGTTGCAAAAGAAAACTTTTGCTTTGACTTTCAGTTCTGACCCGATATAGCTTGTTATAGATATGCCTTATGGTTTCTTTAGGACCATATTATAAGTTAGTAAAACCCTCTGAGGTTATACAACATGGTTCCTTAATTATCCGATTTATTTGCAGGTTTCCGTTAATTGCTTAAATGTTAACCATTATGCCCTTTTGACATTAAAACCAGATTTTTGAAAATGTAAGAGGAGAAAAACCTTTATTACTGATTTATAAAGTTGTCCTAAAAATTTGACATCAGTTTGAGGTCTAAATTAGGAGTTATGCTCGATATCGTAATTGGAAAGCTTTTTATTAATTAAACGACATATTTAGCATAAAGCCTATTTAAACCCGAATTTTGACACCAAACCTTTTACCCACTTATATAATATAATATTTTGGGATTTTTGAATATTTTTATTAATTTTTAAACTGATCATAACATGGGGTTCTTGCTTTGATTTGGTAATTGACGGTTATACCCTTTTTGCTAATAAAATGAGTTTTACATAACATTTTGATACCAAACCTTTTGCTACTGATTTTATATGATAAATAAAATATTCTAAGACTTCTAGACTAATAAAAATCTTAGTTTTCCTTATATAACCTGAAAATCGTTTAAAACCGACTTTTTACACGTTTTAAACGCATAGTATGGATTAAAACTCTTTTTGACACATAAGACTTAATACCTACTGATGTTTTAAGTAATTGTTATACTTTAACAGTAAGTAAAAGTTTTGAACTCAGATTTCCAAATTTGACCTTTAAAGCTTATGTGAAATGACTAAAATGCCCCTACGGTGCATAGTTGGTTATAAATGATAAAATTCACATATATGCAATACCCTACTGATATGACTTACAAAAATAAATACTTTTACTGATCGTTTTAGACCAGAACCTCAGATTAATATTTAATCTCTTTTATAATCATAAAAATGACCAAAATACCCCTACGGGGCATAAATTAATTTTAAATTCGTTTTGGGCATAATGGAAGGTATTCTACTGATATCACAACATATTTATGGCATATTAACTTGTGAAACCTGTAGATGACTCTTTTGGTTACCCATTATGCATTTTTTCGCGTTCGATATGGTTTATGTGACTAGTTTGCATAAATTGACCGAAACGGGTCAAATCTTATCATTTTTTCCTTAAAATCCAGAATGTGTTTAGTTTACCCATATTATACAAGTCTTCAAACTTGTCGGGTCTAAATCGCATTCTAATCCGGTCTTTGCTTAATCTTGCGTTTTGAACCGTAAATCTTTCTTTAAAACTAACCGGTCTAAGTAGTAAGACCCGTTTGGAATCTAATAGGTTATTAAAACCTTCGTTCCTGATTTAGGAGCCCAGTAAAAGATATTTGCACTTGCTGATTGTATACGGCTGAGATAAATTTAAATATTTTGCTTAGGTAAATACTTTTAACTTATTTTCCCTTATACAGGCTTGGGGTACGGTATATAAAATACCGCTTGGTCAGGTATTGAATTTTTAATCATATGAAGGTTAAATCATTGAGATAATCCGTTTAATTTGTTTTGTTTGTTTTAAGCCTTTGGGGGGTTAATGACCATGTCCTGGATATCCTCGGCTCATTCATTGAAATGGCCACGACTTAAGCACGGGGTGTAGGCATACACCTGCTGGTGCGTATGTAAAATGATATACCTGCTTGTTCAAGAATAACTCGCCATGGGTTATATTATGTGGTGTGTCTATTAATCTTTAACCCGGTATTTCTAACCCGGGCTACCGAACGTATAACAAACATATAATTCTTTTACAAGATTATTGTTAAATAATTATCCCAAGTTATAAAAGAATATTTGTGCCTTGTGCATTTAAATCAATTTTCTTAAAATATTTTCAAAAGTGTCGGTTAATTGTATTTACCAGTGTAAACTGACGTATTTTCCAAAAAGGTTAAGTGCAGGTACTAAGTGAAATGGGCTGGAACTCCTGAGTGAATAAATAAAAAGTCTTGCAAACTTTTATCACTTTAAGTCTGTTGAACAATGCTTCTTTTGTTTTGATCCGCCTGTGGATCCATCTTACAATCCGTTTGTAATATTTGATGTTACTTTCGAATCGGTTTGTAATATATTTACTTTAGACTTCCGCTGTGCATTGAACTGTGATTATTTGACTATGATGATATCAACTACGTCACGATACTCCCCACCAGGCCCACCGGTAATACGTGGAAATATCGGGGTGTGACATGACGATATCACGAATCTCGCTAATTAAACCACAAATATAGCGAGAAATAAGTACCGGTTCTAGTGAAGCCTGAGTTGGTACAATTCTAGCATACTCGAAAAATTTCGAAGTATACCCTCGACAATCAACATCCACCATTCGGTGGTTCAGGAAATTATTTGTCATTTGTTCCTTTTCATAGTCGGGACAAAATTTTCTTTCCATCAATCTCTTAAATTCTTCCCAACTCATGGCATAAGCCACATCACTTCCCTTGGATTGCAGCACCGTGTTCCACCACTCTAATGCCTCTTCTTTGAAAAGTTGGGATGCATACATAACCTTGTCTTCCTCTGCGCACTTACTGATTTTAATTACTGCTTCCGTCCTTTCTAACCAACGCAGTGCGGCAGTTGCCCCTTCATTGCCTGCAAATTCGATTGGCTTACAAGCAAGAAATTCTTTATAAGTGCAACCAGGTGTTGCAACCTTCATTTTATTAAGTATTGGGGCTTGGACCACATTATTATCATTGCCGCCTCCATTTACACTGTTACTGAAATTATCGTCGTGAGTGCATTTACTATGGTTGGCTTGGGAAGGTTCGGCAGGATGCTTAACAGCCGCAACAATTGCCGGGATAGCGTTGGCTATTCCCTGAGCAACGATATTTTCGATATCTTGTCTATTAAGAAAATGATCCTCATTGTGTTGTTCTGATTGATTAACTTCATTGACTGGTTCATTTACTGCGTTTTCCATCTGATAGTTAACAATACATATAAATTATTGGCACGAAATGGATAGCAACCAAACACAACAAAGCAATCACACATAATCATGTCAACACATATAGACAAAATCGTCGATCTTTGCGACATTTATGTATTTTTATAATAGTATGCATCGATACAAACCGTCTATTTTACTAAAGTGTTATTTTTAGTTATTATTATACAATATTATATTATTATATAGGAAAATTGGTATTTAATAAACCAACCTTTGCCTAGTTGGTAAATAATAATCCAACCTACAGAATTGGTATATAATAATCCTACCTATCAATACGTTGGTACTCAATGAACCTCCGTTAGTTTTTTTTAACTGAAGTTAGTTTTTAAGTTTTATTTATTACACAAACAGTCCCTGTAGTTATAAGTTACTAGTTTGAAGTTTTATTTATTACACAAACAGTCCCTGTGGTTATAAAAAAATCATAAAAATCCTAAAAAATAAAAAAAAATTCTAAAAAATCAAAAAAATTCTAAAAAAATCAAAAAAATCTTAAAAAATCAAAAAATTCTAAAAAATTCTAAAAAAATCCTAAAAAATCAAAAAAATTCTAAAAAATCATAAAAATTCTAAAAAAAATCAAAAAAATCTTAAAAATTCTAAAAAAATAAAAAAAATCTTAAAAAATAAAAAAATATAGAAAAACCTAAAATACATATAAGCACAGGCTTCTCTTCTCAAACTGATACACACAAGCATGCCCCTCTTCCCTCTCATCTCACTCTCGATTACATTACATAATAAACAAACACAGAGGCTTCATTCCTCTACTACTTGTGACAAAAACCCAAACCAAACACTCACTCGGTCCACCCCCTTCCTCGCCGGCCGGTGAAACCGGTGGTTCTTTCTGTCGGTGGAACCCCCCCTCTCTCACACGTGCAGATCTGAAGCAAAAGGAGAGCCACCGCACACGGCGGCGGCACGGTATCTCGGCGGTGACGGGTGGCGAACGGCGGCGAAAAGCTCGGAGAGATGGAGAGAGAGAGAAACTCGGAGAAAGAGGAGAGAGACGACAAGATCGGAGAGGATGGTGTAACGGCGGCGGCGGCGGCGGTGGAGGCTCAGACGGTGGTGGGGCATTCTTTATTTTTTTTCTGTTCGACGTCCTCTCGACTAACCCTGGTAAACACCCCTCTCAATTTCTTTTTATTTCCTGCAAAAATTGAAGGGGATGATGATCATTTTGTTGATGGTGATGATTCTTTGGTACATGATGAAAGATGATGCGGTTGATGTTCGGTTCGTTCAGCTTCAATTCAGGTGCACATCAGCAGGTTCGGGTCACGGCTCAGTCACCGGACGATTCGGGTTTTATTTCGGTTCAGTTTGGTCACGTAGTCGTCTCGGTTCAGTTTGGTCACGTAGTCGTCTCGGTTCCGGTAAGAGTTGGAACAATTATTCGTTTAAAACTTCAGTTTATTTCAAAAATCAGAATCTGATTTGGGTTTGTTTGTTTAAGTTTCATTTTAGTTTTGTATAAATCGTATATAAATCGTATAAATATTTAATGCTTCATTGATTGTTGCGTTTTGAATATTATATCGATAACTAGTGTTGTCGTATATAAATCGTATAAATATTTAATGCTTCATTTATGATTTTTTAGATTTTTTATTTTATTTTTTAGAATTTTTTTGATTTTTTAGAATTTTTTTGATTTTTTAAGATTTTTTTTTATTTTTTAGAATTTTTATGATTTTTAGAATTTTTTTTGATCTTTTAGGATTTTTTAGAATTTTTTAGAATTTGTTTTTGATTTTTTAAGATTTTTTTGATTTTTTTAGAATTTTTTTGATTTTTTAGAATTTTTTTTTTATTTTTTAGGATTTTTATGATTTTTTTATAACTACAGGGACTGTTTGTGTAATAAATAAAACTTCAAACTAGTAACTTATAACTACAGGGACTGTTTGTGTAATAAATAAAACTTAAAAACTAACTTCAGTTAAAAAAAACTAACGGAGGTTCATTGAGTACCAACATGTTGATAGGTAGGATTATTATATACCAATTCTGTAGGTTGGATTATTATTTACCAACTGGACAAAGGTTGGTTTATTAAATACCAATTTTCCTATTATATATATAGATTATGATTTTTTTCTACATATTATTATTATACAAGCACACAACCACAGTTAGCTGGCCTTTCAGAAACGACGCTCTCTCTCGTCGTACCTCTACGTGATCCTTTCCCCCACTTCCCGAATCCGATTTCCCGCATCTACCAGTTCCTCGCCATAGTTGCGTAATTCGGCAACGTTTTCTATGCTCATAGATGGGAATGTTGCAGGTTCAGGATCAAACTGAGGAAAATAAACATTAGGATTATTCATGAAGTTCTGAAAATGACAGTCGCTCGTCCACCGTTCTTCCAACTGGCCTGTAACAGGTTGAGGGTTAACAATGGGGTCTGGAATAGCCAGTTCCAAATTAATTGGAAGTTGTGATTGGGCGGGGAAATTGAAAAGGTTTTTGTCGGCTGGTTCGATGAGGTCACAATTTGCAAGTTTCCTATAAAGCTCTTCCCATGGTGGCATCTCCTGGGCTTGATCGGAGCTTTCCCCTATCTCCTTTCCTTTTCCCTTGTCCTTTGGATCCTCTGTCTTTTTCACTTTTTGTGCAGCTGGCTTCTTCCTTCGTCCACGTTTCCAGTCAAGGATTCTTCTCCTTTTCTTAGGTTTGGGTTTCTCTTGAGGCTGGGCCTGGAATACTAAGGGCTCCTCAGTATCTGCCTGATACCCGGACGGGTTTCCTGTTATATCCATATCGATTGTATGGAGGGTAAAGTTTCGGAGTGCCTCCGACAGTTCATTCATGCTGTTAGCACACATAAAGAAACACACAAAATTTAAGTTAAAATTTTATTTATTGTAAATTAAATTTTCACAGAATCACAGAATGGCAATCTGAAAAATTAAGTATTTCTAAATACCTAATTGGGTTAAATCAGTGGCTCTGATACCACCTTTTTCTGTCATGACCCCCGACCCGGTTTTACCCGATTCAGAAGTCGCGGGACAGAAACCCGTGGTATTGGTGTTTAATTAGGCAGCAGAAATTTTAACAGGATCGTTTAACTGAAAGCACCCATTTATTTCATTTCGAGACAAACCTCGTAATTTACAATAAAGGAATTTCACTAGGAAATCCCCTGTTTACAAAAACATGTTTATTTATTTACTGAGCCACTTTATCCAAGTTGGTAGTGCTACGCGGCACTTTTCCTTGTTCGTAGTAAATCACCTGAAACATGTTTAAAAAGATTTTATCAGCGGGGAAATACTGGCGAGTCATTCAATTTGCACAAAACGACACATTTTTACAATTTACAGTATTAAGAGTTTTTACATTTGCCCCTATCTTATAATTATCTGGTCCAGTTGTTACTCGACCGGATCTATGACCGTGGACATATCACTAATTAGGCTCGCCCACCTAAGAGTGATAAATCATTAGTAGTAATGTGCACAAAACACCCACATACTGCCAGTAGTTAAAGATTAGCAAAGACTTAATCACTGCAAAGTATAACTGGAAAACATTTAGGGTTTTGCAAACAATTTGGTAAAAAGAGAATGACTCACATTGCAAGTTTAGTTGGACAGAGTTTTGCATACTGATTTAGCCTGGTAACCTAGTTAAATAACTCAAACGAAACTAGGTTAGTAACTTAATACAACATTTACGATAAGCTCACGAAATCAAAACCCTCACGATGAATGACAAAGTATAGCCCGAATTCTGGCAGCACTAAAACATCCATCAGATTGGTTTCAATCGATCGGACATTGTATCGTAGCAGTGATCGAGTTATTACCCTGTAATCGTAGCAGCGTTTCGACACCTAAATACACGAAATTGAGCAGTATAGAACGTCTTTTGAACTGATTTTTCGAACACAGAAGCAATGCCCATGCACGCCCCTTTTATAGCTGAAAATTGAGTTTGTTGCGGCCCGCGTAAACTCAGAAAGAATCCTATGCGGCACGCGAGGGCCACCCTAGCTACGGCTAGGGCTGCCGTGTCACCCCGTAGGTCTGCCACGTGTCTGACACGTGGCCTAAAGCTTATCCGGAGACTTACCAAGCTGTCGCGCCCCGCGTAAGCTTTCCTTAAGTCTTACGCGGCCCGCGACAGATCAATAAATTTTGAATTTCTTGATTTTTTTTTCATAAGGAATAGGGTTTTAGGGGTCCGGGTTTCCACTTACGAAGTGTTTTGGGTCATTTTTGCAGGTCCTTACATGTTGCGTCACGCGACCACACATTCCTGTCCCCATCGCGTAGCGACGAGACCCATATCGGTGTTTCTTCGTTTTTTGTGCTGGTTTCTATCGTACGCGTTTGGGGTCTCGATTATGATTTGTTATGGCCTTTTTTAGGGTTGTTTTATGGTCCCAATGGGTCCCCTTGCTGAACTCCCGTGGTAGACCAAATTTGCCCATCTCCAAGATACAATCTTGCTGGTTGCCCGTATAAAAATTCTACCAACAAAGAAATAGAAGGGTACCTCATCTTGACCTCACGAAGTAAGGCTGATCTATCCACCTAGTTAAAAGCATTAGAAAAATCTACAATAAGCATTGCAAGAGACCCATCAGTGTGACGTTCATTTAAAACCCTGTTGACGCTATGTAAAATGACCTCAGCGCCACCGGACACGCCGACCCCAAACTGAAAATCATTAAGGTAATTGGTCATTTCTTTACCAACACCCTTCACAGCAACCTTGGAAACCAAACGCCTCCATATAGTACCTACTGCAAAAGGTCTAATCCCATTGTCGGGTTTTAAGAGCGGTGTAAAGGGAGCAAAGAGACAAACTCTGCCAAATACGATGGGCATTTCCCCCTAACGATAAGTTGACTACCGTAGTGATAGCACATAAGAGATTAGTGGCAATAGCAGACCCCTTTCCACATAAAGCATCCAAAATGGGAAAATACTGATTATCAATTTTTTTACAATGTTCATAATACCCATCTAATTACTAGGAACTGATATATAGTATTAGAGCATTCACATCTCTTCAATTAAATTCTACCGTATAATTATACACTAAAAACATTTATATTTTCTATCTCATTTCAAATAAATAATATTTTTTAATACACTTTATCATTAATTTTTATTTTTCCTCCACTCAAAATCATTTTCCGAGTATATTAAAAATATTATAGAAGTTTGAACGATATCTTCTCAAATATATAGATGAATAGTAATAATTTCTTTCTCCTCCACTTACAACAAAATTTTTTTAATATAAAGAAAACTCTCACAAATTTTGGTATAAGGAATGTGAATACTCTTAGAAAATTATTATGTGTGTTAAATTCGATAAACGTAAAATTTAATAATTGTATTTATGTATTTGATTCAATGTGAAACTTTGGGATTTAATTATAGAACTTAGACAATGTACTTTTAACCATACAAAATCATAAAGTACATCCTACAATTTACAAAGAAACCCATAAACCTACAATTCACAAGGAAACCCATAAACCTGATATGTAAGAGCATCTACAATAGAAGACTTTAAAACCGACTCTACGTCACTCTCTCAGTTCTCATAGTCATATCCGACTTCAAAAACGCGTCCTCTCTTCCTTCCCTCTCACATAACCCGTCGTGACACACCCTCATCCTCCCCAGGGCCGTCCATCAGGGGTGCAGGAGGTGCTTGTGATCAGGGCTCAAATCAATATAGGGCTCGAAAATTTTATATATATATATATTTAAAAAGAAATTCTGGATGTTTGTATAAATAAGGGTCTGCCAAAAGACCCAAAGTTTTTTTAAATAAGGGTCTGTTTAAAGGGTTTTAAAAACTGGTCCAATTAACAAGTCCAAGTGACTAGTCTAAACAAAAATAAGGGCCAATATACGGAGTTGAAGTTGATTAATACATTTTTACCAAGACACATTGACAACCCTTTTGATGTTTTAGACTATTTCTTCCAACGCAGTACTACTTATCCTAATGCTATAAATACATATAAAGTGTTGCTGACAATTCCGGTAACCGTGGCATCGGCAGAAAAAGTTTCTTAAAGTTGAAGTTGTTGAAGACCTATTTACGTTCTACAATGTCACAAGAAAGGCTAAACGGGTTGGCAACAATTTCTATTGAAAGTGAAATATTAGATACTATGGATTACAAAGAGTTGACCGAGAGCTTTGCTTTAAAAAACGCTAGAAGAACCACACTGTTCGCTTAGCAAGTAGGTTCGATAATTTGATCATTTTAGCTACACTATTTTTGTTAATTTGTTTTATCTATTTCATAGTAATTATCGTAGTATTATGGGTTTTTAGTATTTATATATTTGATTGAATGATTAATGACTTTATATTATAAGAAAATTTGTGAATAGGGCTCACATTTTTTTTTTATCTCGAGTAGGGCCAAATTTTTTATTTTTTTTTTAATTTTTGAAGACGGCTCTGATCCTCCCTCTCCTAAAACCGCTCAAAAATACTGTATTGTGAATACTAAGTAATCGGGGGTATAAAACCGAGTCCTAGATTAAAATAGTAAAAAGACTTTAGAAACATGACCCATTGAACATGACGATTGACGCCGTGCTACAAAGCTTATTATCTGGCAGAGCCTACGGTTAGTATTTTGGAGTTTAGTGCATGTTTAGGAAATTAATGAGAAGGCTAAACAAACGTTGTTAGGGTGTCCGGGGCGCCTTCGGGGAGGGTGTTCGGTGATGGCATTCCCCGATCGGGAACACCGCCGCCATCAAAGCGGGGTCCCGATTCGGGGTTGAACTTGGGCGTGGGTTCACCGATGGAGGAGAGGCTGATTGTGTGGGGCCATGCCAGTTTCAACCAATCCCAGATTTTCTTTGTTTTTTTTTTTTTTTTTTGAATAAAAAAATAAGGGGAGTTAAGAGGGGAGTGGCGCCATCAAATGGGGGTGTTAGGGGAGTTTAAGAGGGGAGTTGACGTGGCACACGGGGATTGGTTTGGCGTAAGAGAGTGCACTCACCTATTAGGTGTGCACCCCCTTCACCCTTATATTAATGACACGTGTAATTTGACGTCTTACAGTATTGACACGTAGCTTTACACTAGTACACATGGTTTTGCTTCTTATCACATTGTTTGTTACGATTACGACTAAATTTTGTCAATCAACATACTATATTTGTGAATATTTACTTCAATAAATAATTATTATATAGTAGTATTTTAAAAATGTATGTCGTTTTGTTACACTTTTCACTTAAAACAATTTACAACCAGGACAAAAGGGTATGTTTATGTGTGTTTTGTAACTATGCATCATGCATGTAACTAAATTTTCTACCTCAATTCAGTTTGTTTTATAAAAATAAATGTGTTAAACTAGTTAACCCATAAACCTAAGGGGAATTGGCCTATAATAATTCCAGCTACAACTTATTGGCCATTAATAATCTCACCTCAGAATATTTCCCTCACCAGTTCCACATTTCACCTATTTTTCCTACAATGGTCCCCCGTTAAAAAAACTTAACGGAGTAAGCTTTTTTCCTAATTACAGACATATTTTTTAGGGCTTTTGATCAGAACGATGATACGAGTCCATTGATGTAAAACTTACTTCGAAATGGTGTTCCAAGTGACTTGATTTTGGTTAATTGGAAATTTAAACACTCGAATTGAAGCGCCATTTTCATCGTTTAGAGCACCGTTTCGAGGCATGTTTTACATCAATGGACTCGTATCGTCGTTCTAATCAAAAGCCCTGTTTGTAATTTGGAAAAAAGCTTAACTCCATAAGTTTTTTTTAACAGAGGACCATTGTAGGAAAAATAGGTGAAAGGTGGGACTTGTGGGGGTAATATTCTGAGTTGGGATTATTAATGGCCAATAAGGTCTAGGCGAGATTATTACAAGCCAATTTCCCTAAACCTAACGGGTTGTCATGAACCTGACTCATTTAGCTTGAAACTGATCCGAACATATTTATACCAAACTCAAATCCATGGATTTTTTTTAGGTTCGTGTCATGTCATAAATTCACACCCATATCTATTAGTATGTCATGGTTTATTGCAATTTCCATTATATTTAATGTGCATTGAGCATATGCTAAGAGCTTCAAATACTACTAGGTTGGAGGTCCTGTTGTATGGTGTTCCAAAGGTTTGATCGAAAGCTATGGTGTCCGAAGGTTGATTGGCCTAGAGATATGGTGCTTCGGACACGTGAGTAGCTACGCATATGCATTGGCCGGCCCTGAGAATTTGTGTACCTTGTTCGAACTCGAAAAAATGTGCCCTTAGGCCTTAATGAAATTGAGTATTAGGCTCACTAAAGATCTAAACCTAATGCCAAAGGGGTTAATAATTAATCTAAACCATAAGCATAGTTTTGTAAGAGGGACTATGTTGATGTTTGTGTGGGTGTACCCTATTAAAAATAATATTTTACATATACATATCAGGTTTTTTCATAAAAAAAGTGCCCTTCAAAATATGCAGCATTGCTCTGGGTGATGAGGGATGCACAGGTTACCCTTAATGCCCCTTGGCTCAGCATTTATACAAATAAACTAGTGGACTTAATGGTGTTTCACTTTTCTTCGATAGAGTTATCAGTTATGCTGTATTGATTTGTGTTGGTGACCTACTTGATCACTGGCAATGCACTTTTAGACCGTGGGGTGTGGGAAGCGATTGTCAAGCAACGCTAATTAAACCACACCGAGCTAGCGTTGGCAATAACGTTGTCCCGCAGGCGTGGGGCGGGGGGAGGGGTGGGGGGCAGTGTGACATGGCTGACTTTGATTGGCTGGGTCGATGTAGCCGTTTGGGGGAGCCGTTGGGAGTGGTAGCTATGGTATGATGAATCAAATTTTTTTAAAAAAAAATCACATTTTTTACCTATAAATACTCAACCCAAATTACATCTTTTCTCATTCTTCTTCAACCAATACCCAACACAAATTACATATCTTCAACTAAACCCACAAAAAAAAAAAAAAAAAAAAAACCGAAAATGGTGCATTGAACCGAAGAGGAGGAAATAGCACTAGTGACATCGATTGTTGATGCACAATGAACCCTACAACGCGGTCAAACCTCGTATTGGGGTCGAGCGTTTCAACAATGCCAACAAAACGTCGTGAACACGCGTCACAACTTAAACACGTGTCAACACAAATGGCGTGAGCTCATACCGAAGTTGGATCGGTTTAAAGTTTGTTTCGACCGTGTCCATGCGGGCGACTTAACCCACAACGATCGAGTCGAGATCGCGAAGATCTAGTAGAGGCACGATGGGAATACGGATTTTAAGTGGGTTCCCCAATTTAATATTTACCGTACTTTGTCATTTTTTTTATTTTTTAGGATTTAATAAGTAGGTTTTTATTTTTATTTTTTTAGGATTTATTAAGTAGTTTTTTTATTTTTATTTTCTAGGTTCGTCTTTTATGTAACTTTTTTTTAAATTAATATAAGTTGTGTTATTTTATATAATTATCAACTCTATAAAGAAAAAAAACCACATGGCAACCCACGCCGGCCTGGCCACGCCGCTACCACACCCCACTTTTATGGGTGTGGACTGGTGGAGCCTACAATTGTCACGTGTCAAGCAATGCCCTTAATCTAAGCCCTCCACACCCCATAGTCTTAGATTGATGGGAATGGGGGGGGGTGTCACACCCCAACCAATGGCGGAATCATCGGGGTGCGGCACTGAGTGAAACAGATTGTTCAGAAGTTTCCATAACAACTATATTTACCAAATATTTAAAGCAACACGTCCCATACCATGTCATATAAGATAATACAATTATTACAGAAAAGATCTAGTCAAATTGTTCTGTTCCGACAACTCAGATTTTTATTACAGACAATTGTTTATTGTTGACCTAGGTCTTTCCTAGCCTCGATTTCACAGCAAAGAAAGCAAATAAGCATCCTAAGCACTTGTCACATACGTTAAAGTAAAAGTTAATACACATAGTGTAAAGGTGAGCATACAAATTTGATAATAGCATATAGAGTTCGAAAGCATTACGCATAACCAGCACGTACACAGAGTGAAATGAGGCATGTTAGTTATCGACATGAAACTATCGATACCAATGATTGCGGGTTGACTGCCTAAGGCAGTTCGCGATACATACTCACCACTGTGAGCTACGTAGGTAATTGTCCATAACAACCCCCGAGTGAACGGGTGCTGAGTCCCAACTAATATTACTATCGTTGCTAAGGCAGGTAGACAGCATTCCATGTGTAAATATAACAAACAAGCATTCATTAAGTCACGTATACATGCAATAGCGGTTAGCGCTTAAAGTATTGCGTAGTGTGTTCGATGTGATTTTGTATAAGTAACGTATGTAACACCCAAAAGTGCGTTAAGCAAAAAGGGATCGAGTATACTCACAGCGGTTGATGGATTGAAGGGAGCGCTAGAGAGTAGGGTTAGCCTGAACAGATTGATAGCATAACGATAAGCGACGCGTAAAACAGAACAAGTGAAGGTGGGGTCGATCAGCAGTTCGATCGGATGGTAGTCCGATCGGACGGCCGGTCGTTCGGTTGACAGTCCGCTCGGATGGTCATCCGGTCGGGTGACCTTTCGAGTGGATTGTTTCTTCCTTTGAGAAGGATGTGTTTGTGTATGATGGTTTGACCTTTGAAGTTTTCGTTGTAGCATTTTGAAAACATTGAAGTATCTCTACCTTTCAGGTCGATCGATCGAACGACCGTTCGATCGGGCGACAGTCCGATAGGTTGGACACTTTTTAGAGGGAACAAGTTCACAGCAGGTTGGCACTAGATCGGACGGTTGTTCGATCAGGTGGCATCCTTTGTGCATTGAACATGTTGAAAATTGTTTAAGTGTTTGAAGTTTAGAAACACCACATAGTCGGATGGTCGGTCGATCGAGTGGTAACTCGATCGGACGACAATCCGTTCGGTGTCCCCAAAAATCTTGAGGATTGATTTGAAAATTAAGGTGGGACCAAGGTGCAAGTCATTCGGATTGGCCAGCCGTTCGGATTGGCTGTTCGATCGGACAGCAGTCTGATCGGACGACACCCTGTCCTGTTCGTCTTACACTTGGTTGTTTTTATTGTTTGTCGTTTTATCGAGACGTTTTGATTTCGTATTAAGCAACAGAAACTTTGTCAATACTTGGTACCCCTGATCAGACAAGTTTCCAAAAAGCAATGGGAACCAAGTTAAATCTAAGCACAACTTATCATCCTCAAACGGACGGATAAAGTGAAAGGACAATTCAGACAATGGAAGACATGCTTAGAGCTTGTGTAATTGATTTCGGAGGTAATTGGGACGATCACTTACCTTTAATAGAATTCTCTTATAATAACAGTTATCACACAAGTATCAATGTTGCACCATTCGAAGCACTTTATGGACGAAAGTGCTGAACCCCAGTCTGTTGGGCAGAAATTGGGGAAAACAACTATCTGGACCTGAGATAGTACAGGAAACAACCGACAAGATCATTCAAGTCAAGGAACGACTGAAAGCAGCACGTGATCGACAGAAGAGCTACGCTGATAACAGACGTAAGCCGTTAGAATTCCAGGTAGGTGACAAATTATTGTTAAAAGTCTCTCCTTGGAAAGGAGTGGTAAGATTCATCAAGCGGGGAAAGCTAAGTCCCAGGTATGTTGGACCTTTTGAGATTATTAGAAAAATAGGACCTGTATCCTATCAGCTACAACTGCCAGAGGAAATGACAGGAATACATGATGTATTTCATGTATCTAATCTCAAGAAATGCTTAGCTGATGAATCACTGAAGGTACCTCTTAAGGATATAGAGGTAAATGAATAGTTAAAGTTTGTAGAAAGGCCTCTACAGATTAAAGACAGGAAAATCAAGAATCTCAATCATAAGAGATTAGTTCTGGTCAAAGTGAAGTGGGACTCCAAAAGAGGACCAGAATACACATGGGAGCTTAAATCAGAAATGCAAAGGAAATATCCACACTTGTTCCAGTAGATCTCGAGGACGAGCTCTAAAACAAGGTGGGGAGGATATAACAACCCTAAACCGAGACCTCCGAATTATTTCCGACACCCTAATACATTTTAAAATATCCCAATATGTCCTAAAATACACCCCATACGCGAAAACAGGCCCCGAATACCTTAAATATTAATAAAATAATTAAAAATAATGTTTTTGGGTTGTCGCGGGCCGCGCAAACCTCTTAAAGGTCTTACGCGGGCCGCTAGAGATCAAAAGTGTGGCGCAGCCCGGTGATGACACGTGTCATCATCGTGGCAGGTCTAGGCGATGACCCGGATCAGCTACAGCGTTGACCAGGTTTGACGCGGGCCGCGTAGCCCTATGTTAACATTTACGCGGGCCGCGTAAAAGTCAAAGTGAAGCCCTATATAAAGGAGGCATCGGCCTTCAGTTCCGATCGCTCATATCTTTCTTTCTCTCAATTTTACATAGTGGGCACTATACTCGGGTATTATACCCCCCTAAATAGCGAGGTTCTGCTCTGATGTAAGTATCATAACCCCTGGAGACGTATTAGATACTCTGCCCGATTGATCTAGGGTTCTGTAACGGCTGTCGTGGTTCTGCCTGACGTAGTCGTTGGAATGCCGTCTCGGGGAGGGTATTACTAATGCTAAAATGGGTTATTATACTAACACGCGTGCATTTGTGTAATTTATAGATTATCACCAGGAAACCCTAAAGGATAATCCTAAGACAGCAATGTGAGTTTATCCGCTTTTTGTAAACCTCTTGTTAACTGTTTTTACAAAACCTCATATGATTAAATATATATTAAGCAGTTATTAAGTATTTGTAAGAATACAATTATCGTGGGTATGTTAGGTTTTGTATACAAAATTTGTTACCACCTGGTCAAGGAGTAACATTTCCACAAGTCGGGTCTGACAGTACCACGGGTGATAATTGGTATAACTTGGAAACAAATGTAATTGCGAGACCGCCCTCAATACTGTACAATGGTTTTTATTAAAACTTGATTGAACTGGGATTCACTCACCAGTATTTCCCACTGACAAAATGTTTTTAAAACGCGTTTTAGGTAATAAAATGTGAAAGCCAAATAGAAGCCAGTTGGACAGCACTAAATGCTTGGAAAAGTGGCAATAAAGTTACCTAGAAATAAATAGATGTTTTTATTAAATAAAATAGGGTGTATCCCTATGAAAAAGTGTGTACTTAAAACTTGGGTTATACCCATGTGTTTAATATTATGAAAGTGTGGTATTTTACTCTGATAAAATATTTCCTAACTACGGTCCTGATGAAAATTCCGCTGCCAAATTAGTGAACACCGATACCACTTGACTGGCTCACGGCTCCCGCTCCCAGGACAGGGGTCGGGGGTTGTGACATTCTTCTCGTGGATCTTGAGCTGACGAGATGCGTAAGCGATGACCTTGTCTCGTTGCATGAGAACACAACCAAGACCAAGGTTCGAGGCATCACAATAGACAATAAAGTCGTCATTTCTGTCGGGCAGGGTGAGGACAGGAGCATTGCAGAGCATGTACTTGAGGGTTTGGAAAGCAGATTCCTGTTTGGTTCCCCAAACATAGGATCTGTCTTTGTGCGTGAGAGCGGTAAGCGGCACAGCGATTTTAGAGAATCCTTCGATAAATCAACGATAATAGCCCGCTAGTCCGAGAAAAGAACGGACTTCAGACGGGTTCCTCGGTGTAACCCAACTCTTAACTGCTTCAATCTTCGCGGGATCGACATGAATACCTTGACTATTGACAATGTGACCGAGGAATTGAACCTCCTCTAGCCAAAATTCACACTTGGAGAACTTGGCATAGAGTTGATTCCCCCTGAGTAATTCGAGAACCAAACGGAGATGTTGCGCGTGTTTGGCTTTCGACTTGGAATAGATCAGGATATCATCGATGAACACGATGACGAAGCGGTCTAGAAATGGTTTACACACCCGATTCATCAGATCCATGAAAACCGAAGGTGCGTTAGTTAAACCAAAAGGCATAACAACGAACTCATAGTGGTCGTATCGAGTGCGGAAAGCGGTTTTGGGTATATCCTCCTCTTGAATGCGTAGTTGGTGATAGCCTGAGCGTAGATCGATCTTCGAGAAACATGTAGCACCTTGTAGCTGATCAAACAAATCATCAATTCGAGGCAGGGGATAGCGATTCTTGATGGTCAACTTATTCAACTCCCGATAGTCGATGCACATCCTGAACGCCCCATCCTTCTTTTTGAAGAAAAGGACTGGCGCGCCCCATGGAGAGGTGCTTGGGCGAATAAAGCCTTTATCAAGTAATTCCTGGAGTTGATTCGAGAGTTCACGCATTTCGGATGGAGCGAGTCGATAAGGAGCTTTGGTAACAGGGTTGGCTCCAGTAATGAGGTCGATACGAAAGTCGATATCACGACTTGGCGGGAGGCCAGGAAGATCATCAGGAAACACAGTAGGAAATTCACGAACCACAGGAACGTCTTTCACTTCGGTCTTCCTTTTCTTTTCCTTCTCCGCTACTACAATGTTGGCCAAGAAAGCTCTGTATTCCTTGCAGAGATACTTGCTAAGTTGGACACATGACATGAGCTTGAGACCTTTCGAAGGAGTTTCACCGTAAACACATAATATATCACCGTTAACGAGCGAGAATCGAATCATCTTATCGAAGCACACAACTTCAGCATGGTTTTCGCGAAGAAAATCCACGCCTACTATGACGTCAAGACTTCCAAGTTGCATCGGGATAAGGTCGATTGGGAAGATGTGATTGTTGAGTTCTAGAGTACAATCGCTGTTAGTGCATGCGTCTGTCGACTTCGTCTTGTATCGAGTCTTGTGCTAAGAATGTTAAATCAGGGCACATAGTTTGAGATACATGTAATTCCGCTTGAGGGATGTAATTCCGCTTGAAAAGTGCATTAGGTAATTCCGCGCGGAATTAGATTCTGCTTGGAATCTAATCCCGTTTGGAACCTCTTCAAACGGAATCAGAGTCCTATAAATACCCTTCAAGCGATATTAGTTGTAAGAGTTCCGGTTTGTGCAACGAAGTGCTGCCGAAGTGTCGTCTCGCTGTAAATTGTCATCTGATCAATAAAATCAACAGTTAAATTGTATATCTTGCTGAATTGAGCTCATTATGACTGTTTCCGCCTTTCGTTTTGAGTATAAACTCTTCTGAATGACTCGTTTGGGTCCAAAAACGATCCTACAGGTGGTATCAGAGCTCAGGAGGAAGAGTTCGTACCAATTCAGCTTCAAATTCTGATTTCTACACCTTCTTTTTCAAAAATAACTTGCTTTCACGGTCAAAATGCTTTGATTTTCAAATATCATGTGCGCATTAGTGTTTTAACAAACCCTAGAAAGTTTCAGAACTAAAATCGACCTATAACTTGATCAATTTGACAATTTTCAGTTCGAGATGATGATGTTAGCATAATTCCGCACGAAATTAGAAGTTAATCTCGCTTGAAAAGTTAATTCCGTTTGTATGTTCACACGGAATTAGCTAATTCCGCTTCAAAGACATAATTCCGTTTGAGTTGGTTCACGCGGAATTAGGAATTCCGCTTGGAAGATCTTATTCCGTTTGGTAATCTCGCATGGAATTGTAATTCCGTTTGAAAATGTGTTGATCTCAAACGAAATTAGGATAATTTCGTTTCAAAAGTTAATTTCGTTTGGGTAATTTCGCTCGAAAGTGATAATCTCGTTTGAACTGTGTAATCTCGTTTGAAAGATAATTCCGTTTGAACAGGACTGTTTGTGATAATTTTGAAAATCGAAACATGGAAGAGGAATTTTATAACGCTTTTGCTACCCCGATCACAGTTACTCAGCAAACAATGTTGGAAAATGAAACGGGAACGATGCAAAAACCGCTTAAGCTCATGAACATTGAGGAGTATAAAGGTTGGGAATGACGTTTTGAAAACTGGGTTCAAGCAAATTATTTGGATGCTTGGGAATGTGTTGAGACAAAGTATGTTAGACCGACGAATGACGATGAAGAGGCAATTGCAATTAAAGATATAAGTGTTGATGATAAAAAGCAATACAAAAATGAAAAAATGATGCTAAGTCTACTACAACAAGCTGTGAAAGAAGACATCTTGGTCTTATTGCAACATAATGGAAGTGCTTATTTGATTTGGAAAGCTTTAAGATCAAAGTTTGTTGGTAGTCAAGAAATGATAAAGAAAAAAAATCGCTTCTGAAGAAAGAGTTTGATCTATTTCAAGGTTTAAAAACGAAAATCACAAAACAGATAATTGAAAGATACTGCAATCTGTTGGTAAACATGAGGAGGGTGAGCATCAATAAGGATAATGAGGAGTTGATTGAGAAATTAACAGATGCGTAGCCACATGAGACTTGGGGCACATATCTCATGATGCTAAGGAACAAGAAAAGTTTTAGCAATCTGACACTGAGCAAGTTTATTGAAAAGATTGAAGCTCAAGAGATGGAGCAAAGAAAGATTTCGAGAATGAAAGATTTCGATGGTGAACAAGACATTGGGCTTTATTACAAAGCAGGGTTAAATGACAAATCTACCAACATGTCACCAAAGGTTGAGACTGCTTTCAATGCCAGGAGTTCATCTGGAAGTTCATCCAAAGGATCAAACAATAACACAAGTTTTACATCATATCCGTCATTTGATCCAAACATTTCAGCAACAAAGAATGGCAAGAAGTTACAATGCAACATTGTACTGAATCTGGAGAATGACCAGGATTATTCAGAAGGAGTTGCTAAGAGTCACATGTCTTTGTTGGGAATTGTGTTGGAATCATATGGTAGTTTAGTTGTAGGTCGGATCGGGAATCCAATGCTTACGAAAGAGGATTACAATCAGATTGACGCTGAAGAGATGTAATTGATGGATATAAAATGGTGTGTGGCAAGCGTGTTAAGACGAGCTGAGAAATTTAAGCAGATCACAGGAAGAGATGATTTACGTGATGCTAATGTTTCTACTTTAGGCTTTGATAAATCTAAAGTTACTTGTTTTCGTTGCAGGGAAAAGGGACACTTCAAGAGGGAGTGCACCAATCGCGAAGCAAGTGGAGCTCAAAATCCATTCAACAACAATGATTACTACCGGAAGGCCATTTATCATCAAGTTGCTCAACAACAACAAGAACCACAAATGGCTCATGGTAGAAAAGTAATTGAAGAATCATCAAAAAGAGAATGTTTGGTGAATCAAGAAGATTTCAGTTGGGACAAGTATATTTCAGCTGACAATAAAGCATGCCTGATCAATCAAGATGATGAAAAGTTACCAGAAGGCTTTAGCTAGGCAAATTTCAGTTGGGATGATTATGATCCTAACAAAATATCAAATCAAAAAGCTTTTGTTGCTCAAATTGAAGAAGATAGTGATGATGCTAGTGAGTATTATGCAAGAAGAATGGCTAAGCATTTGAAAATGATGGCAGAAAGTGACAGTGAGGATGAAAAGGCTAAAAAGAAAAAGAAGAAGGTCAAAACACCGGTCAGTAGTGATGATGAGGATGTTCCGGTGATCAGAAGAAAAGTGAAAGAAGTTCCAGCTTTCAAGATTGATGAAGAAGCTGATGCAAAGAAAAGTTCAGTGATTTGTGAAAATTGTGAAGCTATAAAGAAACAAAACAGTACTTTGATTCACAACATGAACAGATTAAAGGAGTCCTACGATGTACTAAACAAAGCCATGAATCAATACAATGAATCCAGTGAAGATCAAGCTACAGCAATGAAGACACTTCAAGGAGCTTTCATGATAAAGCAAAAAGTTGTGAACAATTACATCGAGAAGTGTGCTGTTCTGGAACAGAAACTGGAGACTCAAAGAATTGAAACAGAAAGAGTTAATCGTTTATTAAAAAGTTACTCATGTACTTCTTATGTCATTGACAGGATTTATCCAACTGTTGAAGGCATGAAGGCATTTGAGGATGTTGAAGTAACTGAAGAACAGAAGATTTCTGAAGAAGAGACTCCTGAAAAGAAGAAAGAAAAGAAGAAGGATACTAAAGTAAAGACATCTGGTAAGAAACAAGGTGTCAGTTACAACAAGTGTCCACCTTCGCTTGAAAATGGATATTCGCCAAGAAATCCAAATTCAGAAAGAGTCAAAAAGGCAATCAACTTAAAGTGGGAGTCTGAACCATCAGTTAATCTGCCAGAAAACATTGGTGTCACGTTCACATCGTCTGACACTGATCAACAATCTCAATTAATGAAGAAAGTGGTGGATCATGTGTTAGATAACGATGAAACAGAGGAGTCAAAGTCGGAGTTTATGTCAGAGTCAAAGTCTGAGTCCAGCACTCTGAGTCAAACCGTCAAACAGGGCAAAAGAGTTTACAATAAAGAATTCCTGTTATCAAAATCTAATTTGAAGGATGAAACATTTAAAGTGGCATATACTTTGAATGATTCTGACAAATTATATTCTGATGAGGAATTTCCAATAAGAGGTGTTAAACCAGAAATGATCAAAAAGGTTTTCAAACTAACAGAAATTAATATTTCTGAAATAAAAGATTTAAATCTTACTGATAAACCTAAAAAATACACCTCAAGAGTTCAACAAAGAGAAAACAAGAAAAAGGGTTACGGTTCTGGTTCTGGTTATCAAAAGAAACCAAACCATAACGGTAATTTCAAAAAGAAAGGATTGGGTTTTATTCCACTAGAAAATCATAAAAATGAAAAATATGTTCGAGATTTTAAATCAAAGATGATTTTTTTTTTCAGGTACATCTTCTGAAGAAGAAAAAGAAAAGTTGTTCAGAAAGCAGTCGAACAAAGAGTTCCTTGCGAAGAAGCAAGAAGAGATGAAGACTATTGCCATGAATTGTTCACAGGCAAATCAAACTAAACAGGGAGTTTCTAAACTGAAAGAGAAAGTGATTGAGTTTGAACTACCAATTGAAAGAACCAAACTTTTCAAAAATTCAAAATTTGAAATTGGTGAATGTTCGAACAGGTTTTACAAGAAAAGAGCTAAATTTGACAACCAAAAATGGGTTGTTAAGAAGTCTGATGATAGTTCTAGAAATGATTCTGATTCATCAAAATCAGAGGAGCTATCTTCTGGCAATGAATCCGATTCCACAAAGTCAGAGGAGCCACAGGTTGAGGAAAAAGGTGAAAAATCAGTGCCGACTGTGGATGATGTGAATTTTCCACATCTTCAGGCTGAAAATTTTAAGAAGAAAATTGGTAAAGTTGAAATTTCAAACCAGTTTTATTCTGATAAAAAGGTTTTTGATGTTGAAAAGGCCTTTAACCCCAAAGTGAAACACATATTTGGAAAAATGATTGACAGAAAATTCAAAGGGGTTAAAGAGTTCTATGAAAAGAAGATGGTAGGTAAGAAATCAAGTGTTGGTAACTCAGTATCACCCAAGGCTGGTCAGGCTTGGGTGGATATTTTCTTTGATTAAAAACCTGACTTGCCGGAGCTCCCAGGTTGGTAAGAGTGGAGCAGGAATCGGCATCATTCTCTGTATTAGGTTTGATTATGCATATCTACAAGTGGTAAATCAGGGACATTAATTTGTACTTGATTTTCTTCTAATGGTTTATTGTTTTGTGAACTTACAAGTGGTTGAAAGAGCAAAATGATGATCTTATCCCTAACCTACAAGTGGTTTGTAATATCAACAAAACTTATTTTCCAGAAAAACAATTTTGATTAAAACAAACTTAAGTGTTTTGAAATCATAATGGGAAAATAGTTTGTTGAGAGGGGGAGTTCTGATTGTTTATGCCGAGTGAATGGCGAAATGAAGCAATTCACAACAGTTGTCAATTTTCTTGTATAGTTTGTTTTCAAGTTTCTTTAAATGTTTTTGAATTTTAGGGGGAGTAAGAAATTTCAGAAAATCCAAAAACATTAGAAAATTTGAAAAAAGCCAAAAACATGATAAAACAAAAATGAGTTTTGTTGTGAAAAGAGGAAATGATAGTACATCAGTGGACTATCACAACATGCTAAAGAAATGGAAAGTCAAAAATGTGATAAACAATCTCACTGCGGATGTGCCAGTAGGTTTTTACACATTTAGTAGATTGTGTTCGAGATATAAACATAAATTTCAAACTTGCTTATCTCGTGGGGGACATTTCTTGGATATATGGTAACCCCCGAATCTTGTTTGAAAGGTCCCTCTTTCTGAGATACTAGGTCTTTATACTCAGTGATATCTGGGGTATTATCCCGGGACTTCTGATTTTGCGGAAGTAATGGCCTAGTCCCTGTATAATACTTTCTATTTGCTTGAAATATAGCATCACCCTCAGTACAAAAAATGATGAAACATTGAAAAATGCTAATCATGTGCTGTTGAAGAAAAGATTCTCTAAAGGGAACACACCAAAAGACGAGCCGTCATCTCTCTGCTGAATGGAAGTTCTCACCTGAGCTCTCACGGTTTCGCATTTAACCCTTTAACAGATATCATCTAGGTATATTCACTTGTAAGACTGAATATTGGGATCTGGATACGGGAGTATATTCAAGTGGTGGGACACGCGAATAAGTTTAAGTCTATTAAAACACTAATCTCGTATCTCGAAACAGTTGAACTTTGTGTGAAAATTTAAATGGACCAGTATACTGATAATCTAGGTAAATTATTTAGAACATAAAATGTTTAAAGCTTAACGGTGTTAGTGATTTGTCTCAAAAACTGATATGATCCTCTTGCACAAACTCACAAAAATATTGTCTGTAAATATTTCTTTACTGCATTTCTTTGTTAAAAATCCAAAAAGATTTTGAGTGAGTTTTAGCATATATTTTCGAAAAATTCAAAAAGATTTTCGACAACTGGTGTTGAAGAGCTGATTTTCAAAATTCCAAGTGCTAAACATGATGATCATTTTGTGAGGGGGGGGGGGTTGTGTTTTTGCTTTCAAGTGGTGTTCAAAAGTTTTTAAATGATAAATCATTCTTGATTATTTATCATCTTACAAGTGGTAAGTAGATAACATAAAATTGTCAAATTTTAAATTTGTGAAATTTATTGTGTGGTAGAGATTGTGCAGGTTTGAAATCTGAGAAGAGTCAGGTTCCGATTCCTGAGGATTCTATGTTTAGAGAGCCAGGTTTCGATCCTGAGCAAAGTATGAGCCAGGTCACGATCTTGAACCTGTGAAAGCCAGACTGCGATCCCAGCTTATCGAAAGGGGGAGTCTGTAGATGCTAAGAGCCAGGTTATGTTTCTGGAAGCCTGATTTTTGCACAAGCTACTGATGCTGATGAACTTAAGGAATCAAGAGATCTGATCAAGAGAATTAGAAGAGAAGCAAGAACCAAGTTCAGATCCTGGTAAAGAAGTTCGAGGGGAGTCTGTTAGTGTTGATAAAGAGAAGAGAGAGATTTGAGGATGCTTTACAATGGCAGATACTTCAAATGAAAAGCCCGAAGACTGATAAAGACTGAAGATGTTGAAGACTCGACACTTAAGACTCGTCAACATTCGAGGGGGAGTCTGTTAGTGCATGCGTCTGTCAACTTCGTCTTGTATCGAGTCTTGTACTAAGAATGTTAAATCAGGGCACGTAGTTTGAGATACATGTAATTCCGCTTGAGGGATGTAATTCCGCTTGAAAAGTGCATTAGGTAATTCCGCGCGGAATTAGATTCCGCTTGGAATCTAATCCCGTTTGGAACCTCTTCAAGCGGAATCAGAGTCCTATAAATACCCTTCAAGCGATATTAGTTGTAAGAGTTCCAGTTTGTGCAACGAAGTGCTGCCGAAGTGTCGTCTCGCTGTAAATTGTCATCTGATCAATAAAATCGACAGTTAAAGTGTATATCTTGCTGAATTGAGCTCATTACGACTGTTTCCGCCTTTCGTTTTGAGTATAAACTCTTTTGAATGACTCGTTCGGGTCCAAAAACGATCCTACAATCACGAAGAACGGAATTAACAGCGATGGTTCTTCCAGTGGTGACTTCGACATCAAACATCGAGGAGAGATGGGAGCGCTTACGATTAAGGAGCTTTTCGAACTCAAACGATACAAAACAGTTATCGGCTCCAGTATCAAACAAACACGATGCATAAATACCATTCACAAGGAACGTACCATTGACCACGTTGTTGTCAGCCTGGGCTTGGTGCGCATTGATGTTGAACGTTCTGGCGCGGGCGGCTTGTTGCTGTTGCTGTTGAGGCTGTTGCTGCTGCTGCTGCTGGGGCTCTTATTTCACAACCCTGTTGGGGCACATGTTCGCAAAGAGGTTGGGATCACCACATGCGAAGCAGACTCGGGCGTTAACCGCGGGTGCCTGAGCCGCGTGTTGGCCTTGAGGGGCTGGGAGCAGAGCTTGATGAGCAGTGGCTTGAGCTGGGGCTTGACGGGGACCAGTACGGCAGTTTGTATTAAAGTGGTCGTACATATTGCAGTGTGTGCAAAAACGGCAGGCGAGACCCACCGGGTGATGGTAGGAGCATGTCGGGCAGACGGGGTGAGGACCTGTGTATGCACACTTTGCGGGCGGTGCATAGGTGATTGGAGCTGGAGCTGATCGTTGTTGTTGTTGTTGCTGAGCTGGTACCGCTTGAAGAGGAGCAGTGGTAGTGACATCACAGTTCTTGTTGTTGGAGCTGTTGTTGTTGTTCTTCCTCTTGCGACGAGAGGACTTTGATTACTGCGATGCGGTGGCGGTGGTGTCGGTAGTTGGTGCAGCGGTGGCTTGGTGCAGGTTCTTTGAAGTTTTGTCCCAAAAACCAGCTTTTACTCGCTTGTCGTTGATTTCGGCGGCAAGCAAGTAAGTTTCTTCGATCGTTGCTGGCTTGGAAGCTTGCACAAAGTCGGCAACACAATCCGGCAGAGCGCGGATATACTTCTTGATTGTCATGTCGGTCGTCTTCACCTGATCGGGACAGATAATGCTGAGCTGCTTGAAGCGAGCAGTCACGGCAGCGTTGTCACCTTCCTTCTGCTGAATGTGCCAGAACTCGTCCTCCAGCTTTTGGCGCTCATGGGGAGGGCAGAACTCTTCGAGCATCACGTTCTTCAACTCGTCCCATGACAGACCATAGGCTGCATCATTTCCGCGCTTGTTCCTTTCGGCAGTCCACCAGTCTAGAGCGCGAGACTGGAAGACGCCGGTCGCGTTCAGTGTGCGGAGATTATCAGGACATCCGCTTTGTCGCAGGGTGACATCGATCGAGTCAAACCATTGGAATAAAGCTGTAGGGCCTTCTTCGCCGGTCAACTCTTTCGGTCTGCATGCCTTGAATTGCTTAAAGCTGAGAGCAGCTTTGGGAGTAACCTTGGGAGCTTCGGTTCTGGATACCTCGGATGATTTGCTCATGTTTTCGTACAGTTCGCTCACGATCTGAGGAACAGTCTTTGCCACTTTCTTAGCAATCATGGCGGCGAGGCGTTTTTCTCTCTGTTCTTGACGAGAAAGTCATGGGTGACGGGGTCCAGATGACGACATTATCTGCAGCAGACATCGTCATAGGTCTTAGGCACAACATAGTCGAATCTCACCTCACAATCCTAATACTGCTAAGCTCAGGAACACGTAAAACACATAGACACATAGACACGTATTCACATAGGCACAGAAGCACATAAGCACGTAAGGCACAGAAACACAGAAGCAAATAAGCACGCAATTCTCCTAGAAGCACATAGAGGCAGTCAGAATACAGAAACCTATCATTCAAAGCCCGTGAGCGTTCAAGAATAGCGATTGCGAATAGCATAGCGAGTAGTATAGTATAAGCGTATATCCTAGCATATGGTTGACCACAATTAGCGATTTGGTAGCGTTTTGAGATAAAGATGCAGTGCGAGTTGTGTGTGTCGATCAAAGCGAAAGGTATGGTGGGTTGGTGACTTCCAGCTTTTCGCCCTCGCTTTTAGAACCGTAATACATAGGATCACATAAAACACATAAATCCATATAAAATAGAAAATATAAGAGTCAGCAGTCGCGATCTCAGAATTGAAACACATGAAAATCGAGAAATAGATTGTCTGCGGCTAGATAGACATCGACTAACCAAAGTGATTCGACTATTCACAAGGTCCTTTTGTACACACTTTAACTTTCGGGATTGTGCTCTTGCCTCGAATCTGGGCGAATGGCACGCATCCCTCCAGTTTTTGTGCGGCTTCAAGTCGTTGGAGTCCGTCGAGACTTTGGTGAGAGTTTTGTAAAACAAAATTGAGCGGAATAAGTCGTCAAGGTTTGGGTTTCACCCCTAGCTTGACAGCTTTGTTCCTGTTTTGTTAAAAATAGAGACGAAAATTCGCGTAAAAGTATGGATTTCACTCCTTGTTCAACGCAAATTCTCGGGTCTTATAGATAAATACAGATCAAATAAGCAATTTAATCGAGAGTTTGCGGTTTTCACACCTAATCTCGGCCAAATTACTTATTTTCGAATAATCATGCAGTGATAGTGTAGCGTGCTCGAAAACAGCGAGAAGTAGTAAGCAAGCTCGTACACGACCCCTACAGGGTGTGCACAAGTCGGTCTTGTTGGTACTTAACTATAGACTAGGTCATTTCTAAGACATCAACCCGGACTAGGTCGAGTCTTGCCTAATTCCCTCTAGTTATGGCTCTGATACCAATCTGTCACACCCCAACCGATGGCGGAATCATCGCGGCGCAGCACTGAGCGAAACAGATTGTCCAGAAGTTTCCATAACAACTATATTTACCAAATATTTAAAGCAACACGTCCCATACCATGTCATATAAGATAATACAATTATTACAGAAAAGATCTAGTCAAATTGTTCTGTTCCGACAACTCAGATTTTTATTACAGACAATTGTTTATTGTTGACCTAGGTCTTTCCTAGCCTCGATTTCACTGCAAAGAAAGCAAATAAGCATCCTAAGCACCTGTCTCATACGTTAAAGTAAAAGTCAATACATATAGTGTAAAGGTGAGCATAGAAGTTTGATAATAACATATAGAGTTCGAAAGCATTACGCATAACCAGCACGTACACAGAGTGAAATGAGGCATGTTAGTTATCGACATGAAACTATCGATACCAATGACTGCGGGTTGACTGCCCAAGGCAGTTCGTGATACATACTCACCATTGTGAGCCATGTAGGTAATTGTCCTTAACAACCCCCGAGTGAACGGGTGCTGAGTCCAAACTAATAGTACTATCGTTGCTAAGGCAGGTAGACATCATTCCATGTGTACTCATAACAAACAAGAATTCATTAAGTCACGTATACATGCGATAGCGGTTAGCATTTAAAGTATTGCGTAGTGTGTTTGATGTGATTTTGTATAAGTAACGTATGTAACACCCAAAAGTGCGTTAAGCAAAAAGGGATCGAGTATACTCACAACAGTTGATGGATTGAAGGGAGCGCTAGAGAGTAGGGTTAGCCTGAACATATTGATAGCATAACGATAAGCGACGCGTAATACGGAACAAGTGAAGGTGGGGTCGATCAGCAGTTCGATCGGATGGTAGTCCGATCGGACGGCCGGTCGTTCGGTTGACAGTCCGCTCGGATGGTCATCCGGTCGGGTGACCTTTCAAGTGGATTGTTTCTTCCTTTGAGAAGGATGTGTTTGTGTATGATGGTTTGACCTTTGAAGTTTTCGTTGTAGCATTTTGAAAACATTGAAGTATCTCTACCTTTCAGGTCGATCGATCGAACGACCGTTCGATCGGGCGACAGTCCGATAGGTTGGACACTTTTTATAAGGAACAAGTTCACAGCAGGTTGGCACTCGATCGGACGGTTGTTCGATCGGGTGGCATTCTTTGTGCATTGAACATGTTGAAAATTGTTTAAGTGTTTGAAGTTTCGAAACACCACATAGTCGGATGGTCGGTCGATCGAGTGGTAACTCGATCGGACGGCAATCCGTTCGGTGTCCCCAAAACTCTTGAGGATTGATTTGAAAATTAAGGTGGGACCAAGGTGCAAGTCGTTCGGATTGGCCAGTCGTTCGGATTGGCTGTTCGATCGGACAGCAATCCGATCGGACGACACCCCGTCCTGGTCGTCCTGGTCGTCTTACACTTGGTTGTTTTGATTGTTTGTCGTTTTATCGAGACGTTTTGATTACATATTAAGCAACAGAAACTTTGTCAATACTTGGTACCCCTGATCGGACAGGAATCACCCAAATCTGACCAGTTAACTGTTTGAGACGGTGTTCCATGTTTAACCCGAAATCGGTAGTCTCATGGATAGAATCCACATCTTGAACCAACACAACCACCAGAATGAGTAGTAAGTCGGCACAAGCTCCGATTCTATCGGTTTTGAATGCATTGAGTGTAAAAGAGTTGAAAGAAAGTTAGAAAACCATCTTTCATCCCTTTTCACCGCGAATATGTTGAGATCTATTAAAGATCTTCGTTTGTTTATGTGGAAATCGGTTAGATCTAAGTTGTTCTTGGTGGATTGAGGCCAAAACATGAAGTTCTTCAAGAACACATGATGACGTCATCCTAGAACACCTCGAATCTTGATGATTTCATGGTTAAAAGTCAAGATTCAAAAGATAGAAAGGTGCAGGAGTGCGCGTAGATCAAGGAAGTACAAGATTTAGGACGAGATCTTACCGGAATTGCGAGAAATCAGGGAAAAAGCAAGGTTAGAGCGCTGGTCGGACGTCAGTTGCCAAAAGTGGAAAGTATGATGGTGACAAGGGGTATTTATAGGGTTACCCAAAGTGGAAAGGAATGGAGAGGGGCTGGTCGATCGGTTAGGCAGTCCGATCGAACAACTGTCCGATCGAGCGGCTGCTCGATCGACTGGTCGCCTGGTCGATCAGTCACCTTGTTTGAGTGTTTAGTGCAACGAGTTTGCCGTTTCGATTGCGATTGCGAGCGTTTTGATGCGTTAGAGTTTCCTAGTCAAATTACTTTTAATCCCAACTACTATATCGACATACAATCATCTTAATTCACTTCCGTTTAGCATTTGCGATTCGGTTGCGATTCGAGTTTCGATTGATTACCACAACACAACATATTAAACATGCACAAGTAACACATAAAAGGCACACACACATATATATAATAACCAAAATGCGTAATTCGAGTTGCGAGCGCGATTACGATTAGCGATGACATATGCGATAAATAACGATAAATATTGATCAAACCTCGATTATAAATAGATACTCCACATAATACAACTAACGTTAAGCATAAATTAGACTAACTACGAGTCAAAGAAGTTAAAACAGGAATTGAGCAAGGAGTGACAGATCGCAATTAGCAATCTTTTCTTTCTTTGACTTCAATCTTGACTTTGACTTTGACTTTCGAAACACGGGGTGTTACAGGGGGGGCTTGGGTTGGGGCATTGAGAAACAAGTGGCAAGCTGGTGGGGTCACATAGATGGTGCGGCGTAGCGGGGCTGCTGGCTGGGTGTGGGTTTACGTGGCCAGCCATGTGTCATTTCGTATTTTATTTTTTTTAACTATTTAAAATTTCTTATAAGTAAAACAGAATACTAAATATAATTTTTTAAAAAACCACAAAGACAATTAAGAAAAAAAAAACCTACATATAAAAGGTACATAAAATTAAAAAAAAATAAATGCTTCAAGACTCGCATATATCATACTTCTTTAAGATTTCTTGTTTCATCTTCAACGTTAATTCCAATTCTGGACCGCTAAGGTGATCGACGTTTATGGCGAGAAATTTCATATACTTCTTTCTTTGTTATATGCTTTTTTGTCATACGCGGCTTGCATATTTTTCTTAATCTTCATCCTTTGTTGTTGGATGAAATTGAATGTGCCGATTTTCGTTCCAATTTCATCCAACTGGTCGGTGTACAACCCTTTACCCGAGGCCGAGCTAGGGCTGAAGTCGAGGCCGAACCCGATGCCGAACCCAACAATGCATGTACTTGAACTAGCAGTAGGAATTCTCGCCCATTTAGAAGCGTGCCTACATGCATCCCAATAACGCATGTACTTGAACTCATGCTTCTTGTTGTCTCAGTATGCTATAATGGCGTTCTTGATAAAGTCCGTCTCCGTTTCACCGCTCCTTGGTGAGGTCCTCGCCTTATGGAAAAATCCGTTGAACGCCACCACTTGTGTATTTATGTCACCCCACTTGGACGAAAGACTATCATTTTCGCGATACACCTCCTCGCTTCTGATTTCTCTTAATGGAATACCAAAAATGTTGGCGGTGTCGTGAATTCCCTATTCCAAAAAAAAAATAAAAAATAAAAAATTAGGCATTATAAAAAATTATATTAAAACTAAAAAAGTAATATTGTTATGTGAAAAGTACCTTCAATTAGATCTTGCGATTCGTTGATATAACATTTTGCCAAAACGGTTTGTTCTTGCGGCATCCACTTTAATTGTGTTCGTTGAGCGGCCGCTATGGCTTTCTCTTCATCCCTTTTTTTGTGACTTCTTTTTTTCGTGGGTTTTGATGACGAACTGCTCATGTCTTGCGGTTGTGTTTCGGGAACCGAATCGGGTTGGTAAAGGTTAATGACGGGAATAGATGATTCGTCATATGGACAATTCATGTAAACACGGTTTCCAATATACGACGCGGCGACTGCTAGGTCGGGAACCGGTGTGTAGATGAAAGGACCGCTAGGTTGGTTTGTTGGTTGATGGTTTGTGGCGGGCTAGGGTTCGGGGGTTCTTGGTATCCAAAAGGGTTGTTCGGGTCGTATCCACGGTTATAAGGATGCATTGTAGAGGATGTGTGTCAAATTTATAAAAATATAGAGATAAAAGAAGTAGAGATGTAGAGGAAGTGGTAAAAATTGTAAAAAAAGGGGTAATATTTATAGGGTATAAAAATATTTTTTTTATTTAACTAGCCGTTTGACTAACGGCTACCCCCAATGGTCGGATTTCCCCAGACAATCCCAGCTAGCCAGCTCACCCTTCCCCCCCCCCCCCATGCCGGGGTTCAAACCGACGCTAGCTGGGCAACACTAAACCAACGCTGCCACGGAGTGGGCTAGCCAGCGTTGGCTGGGTTCCCCGCCCCAACCAACAACACCACTCCCCGCAGTCTTAGCTCCCCGCTTAAAGCACAATCATGACGAGATTTGAAGTGAGGCGTGTTTCTTTTGCGATGGCATATATGTTGCTATGCCATTGGCTAAACATTTGAATTTTAAATTTACATTAACTAATGAATTATTTGCCTTTCAGCCTGTATATGGTTGTAGTCTTGATTTTTCTCAAATCTTATTCTTTTGTCACGTCAAGTTTGAGCCTGAAAACCTAATGCCTTATCTACTTTATTGTTTGATCGTTTACATGATTACTTTTTTTTATGTGTGTTCACCTTCTTCTTCACTTTCTTTTCATCAGTTCGTTCTCACGACATCGAAGTGTAACACACAAGCCGAAATCCGGGTGATCATGCATGACTAATACAACTTGCAAGAAAATATAAACTTTTATATTAAAATTATAAAATCCTCAAGTGCAACAAGTCACCTTTTACGACAACATAAAAACTTAAGAACTGCTTGTCTCCGAAGTCTCTCACTACCAAGTAGCTCTAGACTTCCCCCCACCCCCCCCCCCCCCCACCCCCCCAAGGTTTACTTGTGATACATATACTCAAAATGATATCGGCTATTAACAGATATTGATGCACAATATGGGTTGTGATCTTTGAGTCCATAAGCACATTAATGACATTTTTGTCCAACCCGGGCCATCGTTAGGTATGAGCATGTATTGCGATTGGTCCAAGGAGCTACGGCCTTTTGGGCACTATGACCCAAACAACACACCCCATTAAAGCATATAAGGATCCCATGTATCCCTTCCGGCCCATGCATATTGTAGCATTCTCAGCATTACCAATGTGACACTACGAGTATACTAACACAGTTTAAAAAGTAGTCATTATAACTCAAACTCACTAGTATGACGGCTGTCAGCACAACTAGTAGTCATTACTATGGCTTGGTATTGGAAAATGTTACCTTGTTTAAGCATGGGTGATGAGTCTATTCTTAACTAAAGTTAGGTCGGCTAATACTTACCCTATTTATGACCCTAATGATTAATTAGGAATTGCTAAACTTAAACAGAAATTGCATCTAAAACTATTCATTGTAAAAACGCCTAATTAATAACACCCAAAGGGGTATCAAAGGCCCTTAATTCTCTTTTAACAAGAGTGTCCTCGAAAGTTTAAGCGTACCAATGAGATCCTTAATCCACTTATTTATAGGCATCCTTAGTCGGTCGTAATGGTCATGGTTCCGTCACCATTGCTTCCAAATCACCCAAAACCGCCTCACCATAACGGACCACTAACAGGATCGGGAATGGTTGTTACCCAGGACGAGTCACCAGACATGTATTACACCCACAAATTGCGGTTGTTGCTAAGCCAAATTGCAACACGGACCGTCAGCCACCTGGTAATGGTCCGCTACGAACCTTGAACTAAAAAACTATAGTTTTTCTTACCTAGAATTTGGTTTTGCAATTTACACACTCGAAGTCTTAATCACGTATCTTAAAAATTTGGGGTATGCTCGAAGTACCACATAAAATTTATTAAACAGACATAAAATGTTGTTCGCTTGTGATTTATTATTAAACAAACTAATTTCTCATTATACTATTTATAATAGTTTCTTTAATATTCAAGTCGTTCACAACTAATTTATGTATCTTACTATTTTATTTCATCACTAAGTTACTCAATAATGCACTTTAATAGCTTAATTTTGACGTAACATGAGTATATTGTCCTAAAGAACAAAGAAGAGTTAATATGAAGTATATTTGATATCATATGCATTTTAACTCCTGAATGAATTAACTGTTTCTATTTTTTTCAATCTTTATTAGTAGAGTTTCAGAGTTTAAATTTAATTCATGTTTTTTTCCGGATGTATTATAATAACTTTGCATCTCTAGTTATGTATTTCATTTATATTCGTGAATCTATATCGTGTATCAACTTTCGTTAACAAATTATGCTTCTTTCTTTTGTTAAAATGTACGTTAGGGATAGAGATGAGAAATTTTGTACTGAATACCGGTACCAGCCATACATATACGGTACGGTATTCGGTTTTGAACTTAGCTCGATTCGGGTATCAATATTCTGCGTACGATTCGGTACTAGTTTTCATTTTAGCTAAATTTTAGTGTTGGTACTGTCCCATATACGGTACATATACGGTTTTGAATTTAACTCATTTTGGTATCGACGTACCGGTTTGAGACTTTTAACATTACTATACCGATACCAACCAAACATATAGGGTACGGAATTTTATTTTAATTTTAGCTAAATTTTGATATTAGTACTATGTTGTATTGTACCAGTTTGGTACAATGCTAACACCTAACATCACTTAATACTTGTTGTACCCATTGTTCAAAAAATTTACATATTATGATTGTCTAAATATAACAAATAACTGATAAACTCAGAACAATATAAGAAAATTATTTAATAAAACACGATATATCTAACTTTGTATACCACAACTAAAATTATGTATGAGATTATTTGTTGATACTCGAAAATAAAATAAATAATGAGTACCATAGAAAGAAAAAAAAACATATGCATGATGTACGAAATATATACTTTTTTTTTCTAACAACCAACAAAATCTTAAATTATCAAGATGTATGTAATACCTCTTTCGTTAAAGGTAAAGTGATAACTAACTTTTAATACCTTTGTAAATAAGCAAGTGCCAACTCAACTAATCAAACCAAAAAATGGGGAACCAAAAGTCACTGGAGTTGTTATCATTGAGCCTTTTTGTTCCTACCATCATCTCAACTTCCCTTTGACAGTTGGCATTTTACCAGCAATGTAGCATTATTCAAAAAATATAGCACTTGATGCATGTTCATACCGCGAAACCAGCAAATGCGAGCCCTGGAATACACCAACGAGTCGTATGAGTTCAGCCGTAATGGTTGCAGACAATGGGAAGTACAAATAACTAGTTGATATTTACTTTTTTACATACCTTTACAAACGCGTAAAATTGCTCTTTTGTACGAGCCGCCACTGCCATTCTTTTCAAGTGGGATGCAAAGTGATGTCAATGTTCCCGTCTTGTCGAAACAGCATATATCAACCTGCGGAATGATAATATGGAAACGACTGTGATGGAGGCTAAAAACATCAAATCTAAATAACACATAATTAAAGTGGTATTGCTTACCTTCCCAGAAAATGGTATACGAAAAGGTTTTGTACAAAAGATACCATGTCGGGCTAGCGCTATCAAAGATGTGTTAACAGCTATAGACAACTCCATTGGCAGCTCAGGGTGAATCACTCGAGTTATAATTAAAGAACAGCTCATAAGAAGGTTGTATCTACTCCTGTTTGGATCCTCAAGCCCCTACATCAACATGAATGTTGGTACTATAAGTGTGCCTAAAAGTACTAAACGTATTATCGAACACAAAGGAACGGTAAGGTGGTAACCACAAGTTTACCTTTTATTAAGTGCGTTGATCAGTGCATTTTGAGTAGACGTTATTGAATATTAATTATTGTAAAAATGCATTGCATTTTGAGTAGACGTTATTGAATATTAATTATTGTAAAAATGCATTGATATTAGTATAAAAGACGTTGCGTTGATAATAGCCCTTGTATATTTAGTAGATAAATATTCTCTGTAAAAAGGCTATCAATTAGTCAAGATTTAGCCCAAAAATATATATTGTAATATTGTATATATATTCAATAAAATACACAGAAGAGGATGACAACGAATCCTATTCCTTTCATGGTATCAAGAGATTAGGGTTTCTTCCCCCCCCCCCCCCCTCTTTTTTTTTTCTCTTCTTCGATCCTACTGTCTTCCGCCACCTCCTCCTCTGACTTTTTACCCTCT
Organism: Helianthus annuus; assembly: GCF_002127325.2. NCBI lineage: Eukaryota > Viridiplantae > Streptophyta > Magnoliopsida > Asterales > Asteraceae > Helianthus > Helianthus annuus. The sequence continues at coordinate 119,618,415 of NC_035447.2, read as the reverse complement.
GCTTCTGCAGTCATTCTCTACACATCCTCACTCTCATGGATAATAAACTACATCCGGCCACCACCGTCTCAAACATCCGCAGTCTCATCTCTGTCACTCTGGAGATGGACACCGGCCTCTATGCATCTTGGAGTGAATTATTCAAAATTCATTGTCATGCATTCCAGGTTATTCAACATCTCTCACCCAGACCCACCTCAGAATCTTCCTCTTCATCCGCTAAGGATGCTGATAAAGCCTCCAAACCCGCTGATGATTCATGGGATCGGCTCGATGCTATAGTCTTGCAGTGGATTTATGGCACAATTTCATCCGATCTACTTCACACCATTATCAAGCCTAATACCTCTGCTTATGAAGCGTGGACGGCTCTTGAAAATATTTTTCAAGACAATAAAAGTGCACGTGCAATTCATCTCCTACATAAGTTCTCTACTACCCGCCTTGACGGCTTCCCCAACGTGTCGGCATATTGTCAGCAACTTAAGGTATTGGCTGACCAATTAGCAAATGTTGGTATGAGGGCAACACCAAACTTGTTTTGCAACTTATCAATGGCTTAAATGATCAGTATGAGGGCATCGCCACCATCATTCAAAACCAAGACCCCTTGCCTACCTTTTATGAGGCCTGCTCTAAATTAGTTATGGTTGAAACACGTAAAGCGGAGCAAGCACTTCACGCATCTCAAGCGGCCGGCACTGCCCTGAATGCCAATTCTACAAAACCACCGGCCAATACACAACCTACTGACTACCGCTCCGATCAACAAAACTTCACTCGTAACAACTACAGAGGTCGGTCTCGTGGCAGGGGTAGGGGACGTGGGTCGTGGGGTAGGGGCAGAAATAATAACACAGCCTACCAAGCCCAATCCCCATGGCCTACTTGGCCCAACTCACAGTGGGCCGCACAACAGCAATGGGCCGCTTCACATCAGGCTCCATTGCAGCAAACCTGGTCAGCCCCCCCCCCCCCATGCCCCTACCCAACCAGCTTGCATAGGCCCAATAGCAGTGGAAACAGACTTTTAGGCCCACGCCCCAACCAAGCTCATTACATCGCCTATACGCCTACTGACATTGAGCAAGCCCTCTATACGTTGTCTCTGCAGCAACAGGATCCAACCCCTTACATGGATACAGGAGCCACTACCAACATGACCAATAATCAAGGTAATTTCCAGTCTTATTTTAATAATAGCATACCTCAACGAATTGTTGTTGGAGATGGCACGTCCATCCCGGTACTTGGACATGGCACACAAACACTACCCGCCCCATTCCCACCCCTTATCCTAAAAAATGTTCTATATGCACCCAAACTCATAAAAAATCTTATTTTTGTTCGTCGGTTCACAACCAACAACTCCGTTTCTGTCGAGTTTGACCCTTTTGGTTTTCTTGTGAAGGACTACAAGACCCGGATCCCTATCCTTCGGTGCAACAGCAGCGGTGATCTGTACCCCCTGGTACTCGGATCCGGGAGCCACACTACACCATCTACCTTTGCATCCATTTCGTCTCAGCTTTGGCATCAACGTCTCGGTCATCCGGGACAACCTTTATTGAATTTTTTAAAACAATCTTGTTCTCTTAAGTTTGACAGCTTAAATAAACATGTTTGCCAGTCTTGTGTGTTTGGAAAAAGTACTAGATTGCCATTTACTAGCTCTAATTCTCCAGTTTTTAGCCCTTTTGATATAATACATAGTGACTTGTGGACATCACCCGTACTAAGCTCGGGAAGTCATCGTTATTATCTACTGTTTTTAGATGACTTTACAAACTTCTTGTGGACATACCCCATTTCTAAAAAATCACAAGTATACTCACTGTTTTGCACCTTTCATAAACATATTGAAACACAATTCGAAAGGAAAATAAAAACTTTCCAATGTGATAACGGTCGAGAGTATGTCAACTCCTCATTCCAACAATTTTTTAATCAACAGGGTATGGTCTTTCGCCTCTCATGTCCTCACACCTCCTCTCAAAATGGCAAAGCCGAAAGAAAAATTAGAACCATTAACAATATGATCCGTACACTTCTGGCTCATGCTTCACTTCCCACTTATTTTTGGGATCATGCACTCGACACCGCTACCTACCTCCTAAACATCCTACCCAACAAACAACTAAATAATCAAACATCCACAGAAGTTCTCTACCACCGAACACCATCCTATGATCACCTACGCGTGTTCGGATGCTTATGCTATCCACTTGTCCCATCCAACACCATACACAAACTTGAAAACCGCTCTTTCCCGTGTGTATTCCTAGGCTATCCACCAATACACCGGGGACACAAATGCTTTAACCTAAAAACAAGACAAGTGACTATTTGTCGTCATGTAGTGTTTGAGGAGACAACTTTTCCATTCGCTAACTCAATCACTAAGCCACCTTCCTATGATTTCCTCAACAGCCCTCTCTCACATCTTCTCTGGCCCATGGTACAGGCCCAACCAACCCAACCTACTACACCCCACCCATCCTCAACCACATCTGTAACCATTCCACCCACCCTCACCACCCATTCTTATTCGTTACCCTCCAGCCCAATACATTCAACCCAACCGAATCAATCCACTCCTACCTTATCTCCCCACTCCAACCCAATTAACTCAGCTCCACAACCTTCTCCTTCATCCGTAACCCAGCCCACCCCGACCCGGGCCGCACCTAACGCAACCATCATGACCCAGCCCATCCCACACCAACAACCATCCTCCACAACTCAACCCGCTCACCACATCCACCAAGATACCACACCCACATCGTCCGCTCACCCCACCCGTACTATGAGAACTAGAGCAATGGACGACATAGTTAAACCTAAACGACATCTCAACCTTCACACTTCCACTCACCCTACTATTATTCCTATACCAAAAAACCCGACCAATACCTTGTCCATACCGGAGTGGCACGATGCCATGACCAACGAATTCAATGCTCTTATTAAAAATGAAACTTGGGAATTGGTACCTCGAATGCCACACATGAATGTAATCTGAAGCATGTGGTTATTCAAGCATAAATTCAAATCTGATGGCACGTTGGAACGATACAAAGCAAGGTTGGTTTGTGATGGTAGATTGCAACAAGTGGGCATAGACTGTGGGGATACGTTTAGTCCCGTGGTCAAACCAGCCACAATCCGTACTGTTTTAACCATTGCACTTTCTCCGTCTTGGGCAGTTCATCAATTGGATGTTACCAACGCTTTTCTTCATGGCACCTTAAATGAAACAGTCTATATGTATCAGCCGATGGGTTTTCGCCATAAAGGGTTTCCAGATCATGTGTGCCGACTCAAAAAGTCTCTATATGGGTTAAAACAAGCCCTTCGGGCGTGGTACCAAAGGTTCACAGACTATGTTCTTACTCTCGGTTTCATCAAAGCAAATGTGATGCCTCATTGTTCACCCTTCATCACGGTCGTGATGTAGCTCATCTCCTTCTATATGTGGATGACATCTTGCTTATCACGTCTTCAGACCGTCTCCGTCACCAACTCATGGCTCATCTCGCAAATGAATTTGCAATGAAAGATCTCGGTCCCCTAAGCTTCTTTCTTGGAATTTCCGTTACACGATACAATGACACCATGTTTCTATCTCAACAGTCTTATGCTAGTGACATTATTGCACGAGCTGGAATGCAATCATGTAACCCTGTCACCACTCCACTCGATACACATGCTAAACTTAGTACCACATCCGGTGATGACTTTCATGACCCGACTCTATTTCGTAGTCTGTCAGGGGCACTGCAATACCTGACTTTCACACGTCCCGACATCAGTTATGCAGTGCAACAAATATGTATACACATGCATGCTCCTAAGACGGATCACTGGAATGCTCTCAAAAGAATCATTCGATACGTAAAGGGGACACCATCCTATGGCTTATCTCTTGGTCCGTCGCCTAATCCTTCTCTCATTGCCTATACTGATGCTGATTGGGCAGGATGTCCGGACACCCGTCGCTCCACAAGTGGATATTGTGTCTACTACGGGGGCAACTTCATATCATGGTCGTCAAAAAGACAACCCACAATTTCACGTTCAAGTGCCGAGGCGGAATATCGTGGGGTCGCCAATGTCATTGCAGAAATCTGTTGGTTACGCAACCTGTTACTAGAATTACATCGTCCTCCATCACGTGCCCTTTTGGTTTACTGTGACAATGTAAGTGCCATTTATCTATCTGGTAACCTCGTGCAACATCAACGCACAAAACATATTGAACTAGACATTCACTTCGTGCGAGAACAGGTCCAGCGAGGCCAAGTTCGCGTGCTTCATGTCCCGTCTCGTTACCAAGTAGCCGACATCTTCACCAAAGGCTTACCAAGAGTTCTCTTTGAAGATTTTCGGTCCAGTCTCAACATTCGGTACCCTCCCGTTTCGACTGCGGGGGTGTAAGAGCCCTTGTATATTTAGTAGATAAATATTCTCTGTAAAAAGGCTATCAATTAGTCAAGATTTAGCCCAAAAATAGATATTGTAATATTGTATATATATTCAATAAAATACACAGAGGAGGACAACGAATCCTATTCCTTTCAGTTGATTCGTTTTTATACTTTATATGTTGAAAATGAAATGGGGGCTAAATTGGGGAATTTGAGTTAAAATTGAGATGAACAAAGAGATGTCAAATTGATCTTTATTTGTTATTAATATCATTAATCCTTTTAGTTTGAGATTTATAATTACTAACATGGATATATTGTTTACATCATGTTGATGGTCACATATGTGTGTTACCAGGTAATAAACTTTCAAAGCAAAATTGAAGTGGAGTAATGAGATGAATTGAAATGGTTGGCTGGGATTATAAAAAAACGCAGAAAGGGGGAGTTCGACAGCTGAAGAGTGGGACGCACGGAAGGCAGCCGCCTTTTAATTTGGTGGCTGTACACGGTGCAAGCATGAGCGGCTAGGTGGTTTTCTTCAGGGTGACGGTTCATCGGGTTTAATACTTTTCTCAGTTTATTCATGCTTGGATTTGTTTTTGACATTGACGGCGTCTATAAACAATTTGATGTGTTGGTTTATTTAAACTATTCGCATGTGTTTTGAGTTCTTGCTTTACAATTTACTCGATTGATGACAAGACCTTGTAGCTTGTTGGGTGCCATAGAGTAGGTTGACTCACATTATTAAATAGGGTAAAAGATCTGATGATAAAGACCTGTTTTTTATTACCACTTAAATTTACCGACTTTTCAGCACCATGTCTATGTGATGTCCAACTAATGATTAACTGAGTTTGGGGTGAACCTAGAATCTGAAACTTGGAGGACGTTACCTTTATCTCTTGTATCTTTCCTCGGATGATTGATTTCTAGACTTTCACATTAAACTCTATTTTTCTGATTCTTATTAACTGGTAAATCTTGACCACTTGTGTTGATTTTGTGAAACGTTTATTATATCTGAATTGTTTGTCGTTTATCAAGCGTATTGGCGATTTCCTTGCATCGCTAACGGGTTGGTAAATTGGTGGGTAATTGGTATAATCAAACGTGTTATGAATTTGTAAACGGGTTTTTGTGTTAAACTTGCAATCGGGATTCTGGGTGGGAGTCGCTTTTCTTTAATATATAATAATTTTCTGGTTAAACACTAACCATATATTCTCCGTGGATACGATACCCTACTTACGCTATCTACTTAGTTTAATTAGATTTTTGCATGACCCTTACGACAGTCATCATGCGTAACCGGCTGCTATAATTGCCAAAGTAACTAAAAACAAAATAAAAAGTCCACTCTCCCAGCTGTTAGCAGTAATCTGAGAAATATAAATTTATCAAACACAAAGTAACGAAAGAGAATGACTGGAAATTATCAATTGAAAATGAATATAATAATTACCCTCTCTATTGAAAACAAAATAATTCGCATTAATTTCCCTTGGGTTGTTTCGAATCTCGTCCGTAAACAATTGCTAAACAACCACCATCAAGAGTTTTCATATGAAAAGTCTGGAACAATGGACAAAATGAACACATTTATTGTAAACTGCAGACTGAAACTTATAATATAATCAAATGTAACAATAATACCATGCACAACCTTACAAGGAGTATGTTGCAATATCTTTGTGCTTCCAAAAAGAACATAATGTTTGTCTCGTTTAGACGACAAGCGCTATTCTGCCCAAGTGACACAACATCTCAGTGCAGGAGATTGGTACTGGCTACCTTTGTCCACCTGCAATCGAGGAAGTCAACAATCAACAAACGTGTATGCAATGCTAAAAACAAAAGTAGCATAAGGTTACTAAATTTGGAATCAAATAACAGACTTACTTCCCACAACGGTACGCCATTAGCATTTGGGAATCTACTATAACGCGTCTGAGCACCGATGGAGTCTTCAACCAACTTTTGGCCAATTGTTGACTCAAACATAAATAGCATAAAGAGGCTATAATACCAATATTCATCTAGACACCAAAGCCCCATACAGAAGACCTGCAGATCAAAGGTAATAAAAAAAATATGTAAGCAAACGTTAAAAGTGTATATTTAAAACGCACTAACATGTTGCGTCACACACATTATACTTTAGCTTTAGCCAAAATCACAAATTTGACATTATCTATATATACGATGTTTAGCTTCATCATGAATATTGATGAATATCTTTAACCTGCCAAACGAAGATACAATCTCAATTCCTGTGCAGAAACCAAAACACAATTCAAGGTTCCATTTTTGTGTAGAAACCTTCGAATAGTGAATGAACGAGACATTTAAAATCCACCGACCACACAGTAAACAGGAACACCAATACCAATATGTGTTGCACAGCTAACAAACAAACCACCAACAACTATAAACGCAACGAGAAAATCCAAACTTCCCATTCACATGAACTAACCACTCAATTTCAAATCTGCTAAAATGTAAAGTGAAGTTCAAACTGCAATCAAGCACGTAAATAAGCAAATCAAAGTCTCTAAACCCTAACATACTAACAAATTTAGGTGATTATCTTATCTAGCATTGTATAGTTTGAGTTAATTCGTTCTGAAACCTAAGAAATCGGAATAATACGATTAAGATTGTTTATAAGTGAAATTAGTTAAAGTACTTGAAGTTGCAGTGAATGTTGATCGAAACTAACTAGCTTACTTGCGACAGGGTATAAAATGATACGCCGGAAATCTCGGGATTGAGTTTGGAAATGACTTGTTAACTTATTAACTTATTGGAGTAGCAAGTCCTTTCTGTTTTTTTCTTATAAAATTTCTTTCACTTTTTTTTGCACATTAAAAACCAACATAATATAAAAGTCCCCCAAATGTTAAATTTGAGCTAAATTGTGAATTATTATTTTTTACTTATTAATATCATGTTAGAAAAGAGTTTAGATGAATTAATGATTTAAATTGGATATATGGTAAACCAACATATATTTAATTTTGTCTTTTCTATTATATTCTAAATTCAATAAATTGATAACAATCAATATTATTTGGAAAACAATATAATAAAATTCATAAGTGTGGATGACATAACTTAAAATAAAATAAAATAAAATAACAAACATATAAAATCATATGCATAAATTCAAAATTGTTAAAAGTATAACATAATTTGTCAAATAATGTTTTCTTGATTTCGTCCGATCATAATTAAGAGAATATTTTGTTAAAGTTTAACATTTTAAGGGACATGTATAATACAAGAGTAGAAAGTGTGTTGTTTTTGTGTATAAAAAATGGTTGGGGAATTTTATTAGACAAAAAAGAAAGTATGTTCGTTTTTTATGTGCAAAAAAATGGAGGGACTTTTATCAAACAAAAAAGAAAGTATGTTGGTTTTTTAAGTGCAAAAAAATTGGAAGGACTTTTATGAGAAAAAAACAGAAAATATGTTGGTTTTTTATAGTATTTTCCCTAATAATAATAACAATAATAAACCGAAGCACAAACATTTACGCTTTTTGTTATTTTAATAATACTAGTGGGAATGCCCACGTGTTGTCGCATGTACTTATGTTTTTTTACGCACGCTGCGTGGCGGGTTTCATGTAATTTATTTTCACAAAGAGCAATTGAGTAACATAAAAAACAACAATACAAGAGATGGTATACAACATTAACATTATGGATACATAAATCATTACAAGACTTTGTATCATATTTTTATTCCTATAGTTAATAATTTGGTAAAAAAAATATTGGGGGAGACCCTTTTAAATAAATGGCTTTGTAAAAATATAAGAGATATCATAACAATGTTATGGATACGAGAATCATTAGAGTTGAAAAAACCTTTATTCATAGCATTCGCAATGAATTCCTTCTTTATATCAATATATTTTCACTACAAACAACTATTTTTTCTCCTTTCTTTTCAATTAAATAATAATTTTATATCTTTATCATTACTTTTTCTCTCTCCTTCACTCACAACCATTTCTAAAAATATTAAAGAATTTATAAGGTTTTTTCTCTCAAGATTTTTTTTCCTATATATTTTCTCTCTCCTCCACTTACAACCACTCAAAAACACCAACAATCATTTCTTATAATATAACTAAACTCCCTCACATATTTTAAAGGTTTTCATTGTAAATGCTCTAATGCACTCCCAACACATCCTCCCTATAATTCCATTCCATAGCCTACATCTCTAGTTGTCAAGACATTCTTTTGAATAAGTTTGATAAGAAGTTGAGAAATCTTCTTTTGTTTGCTGGATTATAGCATAATCTACTAACTCAAGAGAAATCAAGTATTAGTTATGATGTGCCTTGAAAATGTGAAAGTGTAGTAACCAAATCCCAATAATGTTAAACCATCCTAATTTTATCATCAAAAGCTTACATTTACAAAATATAAATTAGCAACATTTTGTTGCTTTACATGTAACTTATGGATTGGGTGTTTTTCAAAAAAGTTTTTATATTTTTCATTTGTAACCCAAAGGTTTTTATCTTTTGCATTTAACCTTTTTAACTTTTTTACTTTTAACCCATACTTTTTCATCTTTTACAATTTTACCCCCAAACTTTTTATTTTTAACTTCGTCCCTCATACTTTTCATGTTTTGCAAGTTTTTCGTTTTACGAGTCGTTCTAAATTTTGCGAGTCAAAATGCCACAACGTTCGTGTGAGGTTCAACTGTTTTTCCTCTGCCTTTTCTTGTTTGATAGACCAGTCGCAACGCATCTATTTTTCTTCGTTTAACAAGTTCGTCATAACGCGCGGGTCCTAGATCGACTTAGTTTTTATTTTCAACGTTTAACGTTTATTGCTAATTTCTTCACATTAACACGTCGCAACGGACATGCGTGGTTGAACGATTTTACATCTGTTTTCGTTAGGTGTTATTTTTTTACTTTTTTTATTTTATTTTTACGAGCATTTCTAATGTTGGTGGTCGTTGTCAGTGGTGTGACATTAGCGCTACCTGTCACGATTTTAAGAACGTATTTAACCTATTAAGTTATTATTAATAATTTGTTTCGAGTTTACCATCGTACCCCCTTTACTTAAGAAAAAAGTAATTTTTATGTGCATGTCAGTATAAATTCGATTTGCTCCACATTTCGACATAAACTTTTCCTGGAAACGATTCAGGTTAAATATAATACGTTTTCATTTAAAAAACATTTTTTCGTGCACATTTTTTATGTACGTTTCAGTATAAATTCGAGTTGGTGTATGTTTCGACGTAAACTTTTTTGGAGATCGAGTCATGTGAAATATAGTATGTTTTCATGATTATTTTATGAATGTTTTGTAAATTTTGTTTCGATCGGAGTGGAGTTAAATTGTGGTTTCTTTTTTTCCCTTTTTTTAATTAATCTCTTTTGATTATACGTGTCAACTTTTCGCGGTTATACACATTACATTTTCTATGTAACTAGGGTCACATGTAATACGTTATGATTGTACGGAATAAATTTGATTTACTTTATGTTTTCATCCAATCACATTGTTTATATAGGTTAAATTGAGTTGAATGGATTATGTCGAAACGTGTGTTTTCATACGATTAACGCATCACATAACGTTTGGACTAATTTATTTGATATTTACGATGTACCCGCGCCGCAACGCGCACAGGTGTTAATGCTAGTTTTTTTTAAATATGATCAAAATGAAACTTTTCCTTTGTATTACTTAACACAACCTTAATTTTATCATCAAGAGCTTACATTTTTCTTAAACCAAGCCCTATTAAAGAAAATAAAAACCACAAATTGCTAACCTAGTTAATCAGCTTATTATTATTTGTCAAAACTAATTATGTCATTATGATGATATTTCCTATTGATCAAAATGAATAAGATTACATATATCAAATATATACATAATGAAATAGAATGGATTATCTACTACAAGTGCAAATCTTTGAAAATATCAGGTTATTAACATTTGCACTGCAACTAAAACAATTCAATCCTAACATGAAATTTCTGAAAACAGTGTTATAAGACCTTATATTTTACATATACATATATAGAAACGGGATCAGGAGAAAACGGCAAAAAGTGTGAGAACGGTGAGAACGCATCCTGGCCGAACACTTGGCGTGGGGCATGATCAGGGTCTGAGGGGTTTTTTGTCTTTGTTGGTGCATATGTCTGTCGACTTCGTCTTGTATCAAGTCTTGTATTAGAATTGAAATATCTAGACACGTAGAACGAGAAAAACAAGAAACATGTAGGATGGAGCCATTTCGCACGAACTGGTAAGGCCAATTTGCATGAAATGCCATTTCGTGTAAGACCATTCCATGCGAAATGGACTGTCTATATATAGTGAGTTTGAGATTTCATTTAGATGACTTCGAATTCAGGTAGCGAAGCTCTGCCGAAGTATCTCCAGGTTGTAAAACGTTCCGAAATCAATACAAGAGATAATTAAAGTGATTCTATTGTGTATAAAGCTGAAATAACTCCGATACGTCTGTTTCCGCCTTTCGTATTGGATGAGATCTTTTATGATCGACTCGTTTGGTCGTGCAAACGATCCTTCAAGTGGTATCAGAGCTCAGGAAGAAGAGTTCTTACAGATTTAGCTTGATTTCATCCGAAATTTCTCACTTCTACTCATTTTCTTCACATTTTTTCAAAATTAATCGAGTTTTCACGGATAAAATGGATTGATTTTTACATATTATAAGCGAAACACATTTTTAATCAATCCTTGAAAGAATTAGACCTAAAATCGACCTAAATCTTGTTCAATTTTGTCAAAAACCCGTCCCATCGTGTGAAATTTGTGTGACGTCATCATCAATTCGCACGAATTGATCTCCAGATCGCATCAAAAAGTCCATTTCGCACAAGTTGAACATCAAATTCACACGATTTGGACTCTATTTCGCACCAAAGACATCAGTTCGTACGTATTGGACTTCCATTTCGCTTGAAATTGACCCAGGTCACACCAAAATGGTCCAGGTCGCACCAAACTTGATTCAGTTCGTGTGAAATCAAGTTCAGGTCATACGGTTTGATCTATTTTGCATCAAATCAGTTCGTTTGAAACATTTACATCAGTTTGTTTGATAGTTCGTACTGAAACATGGATTCTGAATTCTACAATGCGTTTGCTACCGCTCCGGGTACTCCGGTTACCGTTGCTCAGAGCGTTAACATGGAAAATGAAACAGGAACGTTGCAGAAACCTCCGAAACTGATGTGCATTGAAGAGTATTATAGTTGGCAAGAGCGTTTTGAAAACTGGGTTCAAGCAAATCATCTAAGATCTTGGGAATGTGTTGAGAAAAAGTACGTTCGTCCTCGAAATAACATGGGAGTTATTAAGACTATTTCTGAATTTACGGACAAAGAGAGAGACATGTACAAAGCAGAAAAAATGATGATCAATTTACTTCAACAAGCTGTGAAAGAAGATATTTTCATATTACTTCAACATGATGATAGTGCATATTCTATTTGGATAACACTTCGTACAAAATTCGAAGGAAGTACAGAAATGATAAAGAGTAAGAAGTCTCAATTAAAGAAGGAATTTGATTTGTTCTCAAGTTTGCCGGGTGAAACTACAAAGGTTCTTATTGAGAGATACTGTCATTTAGTGCGTTCAATGACCCGGTTGGATATCAAAAAGGATCGTGAGGAATGGGTTGAAAAATTAGCCGATGCTTTACCTCAAAAAGAATGGGGTACATATCTTATGATCTTGAAGAATACCAGGGAGTATGATGGTTTGACAATTGCTCAGTTCATTGAAAAACTTGAAGGACTAGATCTTGAACAACAGAAGATTGCTAGAATGAACAATCCAAGTGGTCAACAAGACATCAAGATGTATTACAAAGGGAATGTTCAGAATGTTGAAGCAAGTCCGAAGATCCAAACCGCTTTCAGCGCAGAAAACTCATCAGGATCACTCAATCAAAGCTTGAACAACAACAGTGGATTTTCTTCATATCCAAGTGTTAATCCGAATGTTTCAACTTCAAATCATCAGTTCCAAAGCTCAAACAACAGTAATGGTCATGTGTTACAATGCAACATCGCGTTGCATCTTCAGAACGGTCAAAATTTCTCTGAAGAAGTTGCTAAAGGTCATATGGCATTACTAGCTACAGTGTTAGAATCATATGAGGGTTTGGTTGCGGGAAGAATCGGAAATCCTATGCTAACAAAAGAGGATTACGATCAGATTGATGCTGAGGAATTGGAGCTTATGGATATTAAGTGGTGTTTAGCGAGCGTGTTGAGAAGAGCTGAGAAATTTTAGCAGATTACAGGAAGAGATGACATTCGTGATGCTAATGTTTCTACTTTAGGTTTTGATAAATCTAAAGTTACTTGTTTTCGTTGCAGGGAAAAAGGACATTTCAAGAGGGAATGTACCAACCGTGAAGCAGGAGGAGCTCAGAATCCTTTCGGGAATAATGATTATCATCGAAAAGCAATTTATCATCAGATAGCTCAACAACCGTCATCGTCTAGTGCTAATTCGATTGAAGATGGAAAGAAGAAAGCTTATCTAGTTAATCAAGAAGATGAAAGATTGCAAGAGGGATTTAGCTGGGACAAATACATTCCGGTTGATTCAAAGTTTAGAGCATTTATTGCACAGATCGTTCAAGAGCCAGAGTTGATGAATGAATGGATGGATGTGTTTGCAAATGATGATAAAAAACCAAGATGGAGAGTCTGTTTCTTCAGATGACTGTTCAGAACAGACACAAGTGTTTGATCAATCATCAACTGATAGTAGCGATGATGAGGAAGAAATTAATCAAATTAAAATTGGCAAAACTCATTTATCTCCTGAAAGTTTCAAATTTTATTTTGCAGATAAATTGGAGAAGCTAAAGGAGAGACGAGCAACAAAAGAAAAAAAAGAAGTAAAATGTGAGAATGTTGCTGAGAATGAGATGAATGAACAGAGTAAAGAGGTCAAAATTGTTGAAAAGATTATAGAGGTCACTAAACCTTGTCTGAAATGTTTGGAACCATGCAAACATTGTGAAGAGAAAGACAAGAAGTATAACGAGCTCGATGAGATGAAAGAAAAGCTATTGTTCGATGTTAAGTACGTGAAAGAGTCATATGATGTGTTGAACAGAACGGTGAATAGTTTGGAAAAGACAAACTCTGAAAGGGAAGATACTTTGACTATGATGAATGCAACAATGATGACTAAACAGAAGACCATCAATCACTACATTGAAGAGTATGCAGAGTTGAAGAAGGAATTGGAGACTGAAAAGATTGAAAATGAAAGAATCAGACGATTGTTGTTGAGTTACTCAAGTTCTGATTATTTGATTGATAGAATTTATCCTACTGTTGTAGGTTTTGAAGCTTTTCAAGATAAGAAGACGAAAGAGAAGGATACTGGTAAGAAACAAAGTGTCAGTTATAACAAGTGTCCGCCTCCGATCTGGGAAGATTATTCTCCCAGAAAACCAAATGTGGAACAAGTAAAAAAGGCAGTCAATATAAAATTAAAGTCTAAAACAACTGATGATATACCAGAAAACATTGACGTCACGTTCACATCGTCTGACACTGATCATGAGTCTGAGTTAATAAAGAAAGTGGTCGACCAGGTGTTGGATAAAGATGAGGAGTCAGAGTCAAAATCGGAATCCGAGAGTTCGAGTTCATCATCAGTTGACAGTCTAAAATCGTCGGTCAAAAGGGTTTATAATAAAGAATTTCTGTTATCAAAAAATAATTTGAATGACGAAACATTCAAAGTAGCATATACTTTGAATGATTCTGACAAGTTATATTCTGATGAAGAATTTCCAATAAGAAGTGTTCAAATTGAAAAGATTAAAAAGGTTTTCAAATTAACAGAAATTAATATTTCTGAAATAAAAGATGTAAATCTTACTGAAAAACCTAAAAAATACACTTCAATAGTTCAACAAAGATTGAACAAGAAAAAGGGTTACAATTCTGGTTCTGGTTTTCAAAAGAAACCAAACCATAACAGTAATTTTAAAAAGAAAGGTTTAGGATTTATTCCACCCGAAAATTATAAAAATAAGAAAATTTGTAAAACAAAAACAATATTTGTTTCAGGGTCAAGTTCTGAAGAAGAAGAAAAGAACTCATTCTGGAAACAATCGAACAAAGATTTCTTTACAGAAAAACAAAAGTCTGAAAAGAATGGAGCTAATCAGAAAAGGGAGACAAGAACCTGTTACCGATGTCAAGAAGTTGGTCACATCGCCTGGAACTGTCTAATGGCTACCAACATAAAACAGGAAGTTGTTTTTAAACTCAAAGAAAAGATTGTTGATAAAACTGAACCACCAACTGAAAATTTCAAAGTGTTTAAAAATTCTACATTTGAAGTTGGTGAATGTTCGAAAACGTTTTATAAAAGAAGAGTGAATCTTAACAACCAAACATGGGTTGTTAAGAAATCAGATGTTAAATCTGGCGATGAATCTGACTCGTCAAAGTCAGAAGTGCCACAAGTTGATCCAAAAGGAGAAAATCCAGTACCGCCAATGGATGATGTCAAATTTCCACCATTGCGAGCTGAAATTTTAAAATCAAAAGTTCGAAAAGTAGAGATATCGAATCAATTCTATTCTGAAAAGAAAGAATTTGATGTCGAAAAGACTTTCAATGGTAAAGTGAAACATATTTTTGGAAGAACGATCGATGGGAAGGAAAAAGGGGTAAAAGAATTTTATGAAGCAAAAAGGAATATTCAAACCCCAAGTGAAACTGAAAAGGTCACACCCAAAGCTAGTCAGGCTTGGGTGTCGGTATTCCATACTTAAAAATCCTGACTTGCCGGAGCTCCCAAGTTGGTAATCGTGAAGCATGAATCGGCATCCTTCTTGAAAAATGTTTGTGTGATAAAACTTACAAGTGGTATTTTTCTCAAAATTGAAAATTGTCATATTTCAACTTACAAGTGGTATTGGTTGAAAAGAGAACCTACAAGTGGTTAAAGAAAAAAGAGGTCTTCATTTACAAGTGGTTAATCAAGGTCATTAAGTTGAACTTGATTTAACTTTCATACAAGTGGTAATTGGGAAACAAAGTGATGAATTAAACCCCGATTTTACAAGAGAAATCAACAAAACTAATTTTCCGAAAAAAACCATTTTGATTAAAACAAACTTAAGCGTTTTGAAATCATAAATGGGAAAATAATTTGTTGACAGGGGGAGTTCTGATTGTTTATACCAAGTGAATGGAGAATTGAGGCAATTCTCATCGGTTTGTCAAATTTTCTTTTAATGGTTTTGAATTTTAGGGGGAGTAAGAAATTTCAAAAAATCCAAAAACATTAGAAAATTTGAAAAAGCCAAAAACATCGAAAAAATCAAAAACGAGTTTTTGTTGTGAAAAAGAGGAAATGATGGTACATCAGTGGACTATCACAGCACACTAAAGAATTGGAAAGTCAAATGTGATAAACGGTCTCACTGATGATATGCCAGTAGTTTTTTATACATTCAGTAGATTGTTTTCGAGATATAAACCTAAATATCAAATACTTACGTATCTCGTGGGGAACATCTCTCGGATATATAGGCAAGCCTTGAAATCTTGTTTGAAGGGCTTTCTATTTCTTACATACTAGGTCTTTGTGCGTGATGATATCTGGGGTATTATACCAGGACTTCTGATTTTGCGGAAGCAATAGCCTTGTCCTCGTATAATACACTGCACTGCTTTAATCATAAAGCTCACCCGCAACATAAAAATGATGAAACATTGAAAAATGCTAATCATGTGCTGTTGAAGAAAAGATCCCCAAACGGGACACACCGAAAGACGAGCCATCATCTCTTTGTCTGAACAGAAGTTCTAACCTGAGCTCTCATGGTCTCGCATTACCCGTTTACAGATATCATTAGTGTACATTCACCTGTAAGACTGAATATAGGAGTCTGGATACGGGAGTATATTCTGAGATGGGACACGCGAATAAGTTTAAGTCCATAAAACACTAAATTCGTATCTTGAAACTGTTGAACTTTGTGTGAAAATTTAAGTGGATCAGTATACTGACAATCTACGTGAATTGTTTAGAACTTAAAATGTTTAAAGCTTAACGGTGTTGGTGATGAGTCTCATAAACTGATATGATCTTCTTACACAAACTCACAAAAAATATTGTCTGTAAATATTTCTTTACTGCATTTCGTTAAAAACAAATTTCAAAAGATTTTCAGTGTGTTTTAGCATAAAATTTTGAAAAACTAAAAAGATTTTATTTCATCTTAGTTTCGACAACTGATGTTGAAAAGCTGATTTTCAAAATTCCAAGTGCTAAACATGATGAACAACAGGTTTGGGAGAGTTTGTTTCGAAATGAAAATTGTTATAATAAAAATACCCAAATCATAAGATTTGAAAAATGAAGTCAAAACTAAATTGTTGATAATTGAACTATATCTTCAAGTGGTTGATAAATTTGTCAATTTTTTAAAATTTGTGAAATTTATTTTGAGGTAGAGGATGTGCAGGTAAGCTAGGTTTCGATTCCTGAAGACTTTCCGCATAAAGCCTGAGCAGAGTTTGAGCCAGGCTTCGATTTTAGAACGAGAGCTATGTCAGATTGCGATCCCGGAACAACTTAAGGGGGAGTCTGCTAGCAAAGGGGAGTCTGAGGATGTAAGAGCCAGATTCAGATCTTGGGAACAAAGCTCGAGACAGAAGCTGCTAATACTGAAGAACTTAAAGAATCAAGAGATCTGATCAATAGAGAATAGAGTCAGGTTGAGACTCTGGGAGAATAGAAGAGAAGAAAGAAATTGAGGATGCTTACAATGGAGAATTCTTTGGAGAGAACGAAAAGACTGATCAAGACTGAAGACTTGTCATACTGAAGACTCGACACCGAAGACTTCGTCAACATCCAAGTGGGAGTCTGTTGGTGCATATGTCTGTCGACTTCTTCTTGTATCGAGTCTTGTATTAGAATTGAAAGATCTAGACACGTAGAACGAGAAAAACAAGAAACATGTAGGATGGAGCCATTTCGCACGAACTGGTAAGGTCAATTCGCACGAAATGCCATTTCATGTAAGACCATTCCATGCGAAATGGACTGTCTATATATAGTGAGTTTGAGATTTCGTTTAGATGACTTCGAATTCCGGCAGCGAAGCTCTGCCGAAGTATCTCCAGGTTGTAAAATGTTCCGAAATCAATACAATAGATAATTAAAGTGATTCTAGTGTGTATAAAGCTGAAATAACTCCGATACATCTGATTCCGCCTTTCGTATTGGACGAGATCTCTTCTGATCGACTCGTTTGGTCGTGCAAACGATCCTACGGTCTTTTTAGTATTCTTCTCCTTTCACGATTTTCGCGTTTGACATGCTTCTTTATCTTTTGCGTGCAAGATAATTTTGGCATTATGTAGATTTATTGATTATTTGGTGTTTTATTGTTTTTCTCAGATTTTCTTCTCGTTGAATTAATTCTTTTTGTGTCACATAGTTAATCTTTTGGCGTTATGGCTTTTTCCATGTCATTTTTGGCGTTTTGTATCTTTTTGTTAATAATTCATTACCATAGATTAATATCTTATAAAACTACAAAAAAAAAACGAAAATCAAAATAAACTAATAGTCTTCCGTAGGTGGGATTACATCAGAGATGTACCCATCGCTTTCTTCATCACTTTCTTCAGATTCTTCATCATCAAATTTTATTTTTGCGTATAACGCCATTAGCTCGTCTCTTCTTTCTTGCAGCCTATTCTTGAATATCACTGCATCCTTGGATTTTGGATCATTTGAAGGTGTTAAATCACAGAGTTGTTCAATGATAGATAGCAACCCTGTCTTCAACATTTCTTCCATTGGTCTTGAATATTGCACCCCGTTTTAATAAGTAACTTCAAGTGTTCCTTCTTCTTCATGGAATACCCAACTGCTAAGTTTTGGTATATGAGTATCTTCAATATCATCTTCATCATCTTCTGCTGGAAACTTTCTTTCCAGTCTTTTTATTACAGTTCTTGTTCTTTGATGTGCTTGAAGTAGTTCAAATAAATAAACTAAAATAAACCTAAATTTAAACTCAAGTAATAATAATCTATACTCTCTAACTTGACTAAACTACTCACCGACAAGTGAACTGGTCGACTCTAGTTAATTACGTTAACGACCTTATTTAGACTGCTACTGACACGACTTAACTAATTTTGTGTTTTAAGGGGGGGTTTTACTAAAATCCTAAAATTGGAATTCAAATAGAACTAGACTATGACACGAACAAAAACTAAGGTTTAATTCAAATGAGATTAACGACTACCTAGGATTGAATCCAGTTTAACTAGGGATGGATTTCTAACGGTACTATTGTGGTATGGAACCAGGATCGTAAAGTACTAAACCCTAAGGTATTTCACGCTAAGACCTCCCGACCCTTCTTAGGAAGAAACCTAGGAAACCCTACAAGGCTATTGTGAACACCGATTGTTAGACTTCCTCTCAGTCCTCTAACGTCTCTAAAAGTGCCCTAATACGACAATCTACCTCTCAGCGCGAAAGTCTAATGCAATCCTAGATTCTAACTTGGTTTAATAGACACAAGTGCGATTAGGGAGCTAAGACTGACTTCTTGTTGGATCGTCGTGTGACCCTAACAAGTCAATCTGAAGAGTTCAACATTAAAATCAAGGGCGGAATCAATGAAATTGACGTAACACAGCTTGTTTTCCTCTAATTATCTTCTTATTAACCGATTCTGAGCTTTTACAGATTCAAATGATAAACAGACAACACCTCAGCTCTGAATCACACACTCTAATTCCATTCCAAATGACACGGTCACATCAGGTATTTATAGATGGTTAATTCCGCTTGAAACTGTCTCAAATGGAATTATGTTTCAACCGGAATTACTTAATTCCGTGCGGAATTAGTAATTTCGCTTGTAACTTCTAATTCCGTTTGAAATGATATAAAGCACATTTCAAGTGGAATTACGCTTTAACACTGTTTTCTCGATTTCCGTGCCCTGATCTATCTAATACAATACAAGACTTGATATAGACGAAGTTAACAGACATCAGTGCATCAACAGACTCCCCCTTGGATGTTGACGAAGTCTTTAGCATCCAGTCTTCAGTCTTTAGTCTTGATCTATCATTCTCTGTCCTATATTGTCTTTAACATTGAAAAGCATCCTTCAATCTTTTATCTTCAAACTCCCCTTTGAATGTTAATCCAGAATTCTGACTCCCCTTTCGCAGACTCCCCCTCACGATAAGCTGGGACGTAACTTCTGGTTCAAACTTTGACATTTTCTTTACCATGGGGATCTTGACTGATGTTTGCTGTTTCTCAAACATATAACATTATAATCTATTCAATCTTAAACTTCTATTAACTATTTATCAGTTTTAGAAATCCACTTAAGTATTCAGGTCCAAGTTAATGACCCTGATTACTCAATTTATCTACCAAGTCCAATTTAATGACCTTGGTTGATCTGTGACAAAAACAAACTGATTTTTGTTCAAACATTTTCAAACATTTTTTCTGAAAATTACAAGTTTCAAGTTAATGAACTTGTTTTGACTTTCCACTTTCTCAATTATCATGTTAAGCTCCCAACTCATCATCCAGCTTAGAATCTTTCTGCATCTGCTCCAATCTTCTGAATTTGAAGATCAACTCCCTACTTTGGTTTGTCGGAAAATAAAGCAGAAATGAAAAATCTTTTTGGATTTTGAATTAAAGCTTCTAGACTAGAAATGAAATACAGAAATGAAACGCAGTAAAAATAAACTATTTACAAACATATTTTTGATGAGCGTGTTAGGGAATCATATCAGCTACTGACAAATTACTAGCACCGTTAAGCTTGATAACAATTCACTTAGATTGTCGATATGTTGATCCTCTTAAATTTTCATACAAACTTCAATTTGTTCAGGATACGATTTAGGTGAATTAAAGATTTAAACTTATATGTGTGTCCCACCTCTTGAATATACTCCCGTATCCAAATCCTAATATTCAGTCTTACAGGTGAGTATACCTAGATGATATCTGTAAAAGGGTTAAATGCGAAACCGTGAAAGCTCAGGTCAGAACTTCCGTTCAGCGGAGAGATGACGGTTCGACTTTAGGTGTGTTCCCTTTAGAGAATCTTTTCTTCAATAGCACATGATTAACATTTTTCAATGTTTCATCATTTTTTATGCTGAGGGTGAGCTTTATTTCGAGCAAGCAGAAAGTATTATACGGGGACTAGGCCATTGCTTCCGCAAAATCAGAAGTCCCCGGATAATACCCCAGATATCACTGAGTATAAAGACCTAGTATCTCAGAAAAAGGGACCTTTCAAACAAGATTTCAGGGGTTACCTATATATTCAAGATTTGTTCCCCACAAAATATGTAAGTTTGAATTTTAGGTTTATATCCCAAACAAGATTTACTGAATGTATAAAAACCTACCGACACATCATCAGCGAGACTGTTTAAAGCTTTAAAACTTTACAAATCTTTAGCGTACCGTAACTGTCAAGCTAATGTACTATCATTTTCCCTTTTTACACAAGCTCTTTTTATGTTTCTTATTGTTTTTGGATTTTGAAATTTTCTCATGTTTTTGGATTTTTGAATTTTTTTACTGTTTTTGTATTTTCTGAAAATATAATACTCCCCCTAAATACCAAAACAAGTAAAAAATCGACAAACCATTGCAGATTGTTTCTCAACATCTTCATCTACAATGTTATCCTCATCAACGCCAATAATCCCATCCGACACCGATAAAAGCTTCATACCGTTTAGTTTTAAAAGATATTTAAAACGAGTTTTGTCAAATGCTTTGGTATGTAAATCAGCTTTCTGTTCGTCAGTGTGGATTTTCTCAATTCGTATCAACTTCTTCTCGAAGCAATCTCGGATGAAGTGATGACGAATTTCTATGTGTTTCGTTTTAGCGTGATGAACAGGATTTTTTGTAATACTTATCGCTGCCTCATTATCAACAAAGATAGGGGTGTTAAGAAATTGCAAACCGTAGTCGCGCATCTGTTGCTGGATCCACAAGATCTGAGAGCAGCAACTGCTAGCAGATACATACTCAGCTTCACATGTGGATAGAGCCACAGAGGTCTGCTTCTTACACTGCCAGGTGACCAGACGTGGTCCGAAAAACTGACAACCCGCTGTTGTTGATTTAGCGTTAACTTTGCAGCTTCCGTAGTCGGAATCAGAATACCCTTCGAGCATGAAATCGCCTGTTTTTGGATACCACAACCCCAATGATGGAGTTCCTTTTAGGTAGCGTAATATCCGTTTCATAATCACCATATGCGAAGCTCTAGGGCTTGACTGAAACCGTGCTGTGAGGCACGTCGGATACATGATATCGGGTCTTGAAGCAGTTAAGTACATCAGCGATCCGATCATGGAACGATACATCGTTTCATCTACCCTGTCTCCGGTGAGATCTGGGTTTATCCCATGATTCGTCGCTAAAGGGGTTGAAGCTGGAGTAGATCCTGACATCCCAAATTTCTCTAAGATATCATGAACATACTTCGTCTGGTGTATAAAAATTCCCTCAGGTAGTTGATCAACTTGAAGTCCCAAGAAGAATTTCATCTCCCCCATCGATGACATTTCGAATTTTTGCTTCATAACTTTTTCAAAGTCTTTACACAAACTTTCATTCGTTGACCCAAATATGATGTCGTCTACGTATATCTGAACTATCAGAAGATGTCCATCGACCTCTTTGGTGAAGAGAGTGGCATCCACTTTTCCACGGATGAAGCTGTTGGCTAGCAGATGTTGAGACAATGTCTCGTACCAAGCTCTCGGGGCCTGGTGTAAACCATACAGCGCTTTATCCAGCAAATAAACCTTGTCTTTGTGGATTGGATCGGTGAAGCCCGGTGGCTATCCGAAATATACCTCCTCTTTTACCTTCCCGTAGAGAAACACCGATTTAACATCTAACTGAAAAACTTTGAAATTTTCCACGATGCAAATGCCAGAAAGATCCTAATTGCTTCTAGTCGAGCCACGGGAGCATATACTTCGGTGAAATCTATAACCTCCTGCTGACTAAAGCCCTGGACTACGAGTCGAGCTTTGTTTCGAATAATAACCCCTCGATCATCTCTCTTGCATTTAAACACCCATTTTGTGTTAATTTTCCTGTGACCATCAGGCAAGTCTACTAACTTCCACTAAACCCTCTAACATCGTACAACAGGGTCTTCTTCCCCGTCATGTGCCGAGAAGCTCCACTATCCATAATCCATCGCGAAACGGATCTTGGAAGCTCCTGCACAATTCATAAATGCTTAGTTAGTTTTCGATGCCACCCAAGCCTCTTTTGACTCAGGTAGCTGGAAATTAAGAACAGTTCTTTTGGTGAACAATGGTGGAAAATTCTTGTCATTCATTTTTAAGCTCTCTTCAGATCCAACCTCAACCTCTTTGTATAAGAAAAACTCATCTTTAGGAGGTTGACTAGATGGTTGGTCTTTCTTTTGAACATTTTTCTTTTCAGAAATGGGCTTTTGTTCTTCAAGTTTCTCATAATAATAATAATCCAACGGAACATTCATCTTTACCAATGTGGTAGAAGATGATTGTTTTTCCATCTCAGAAACCTTTGGTTTTGGAGAATTTGTTTTCTTTTCAACAACTTTTGGCTTCCATGTTTGTTGAGATGACGCAATCCGTTTGTAAAACTTGTCATTTTTAGTTACCACATTTTTAACAGGTTCAGTTTTGACTTTGATGTTTTCATTTTTCAAAACTTTCTTCTCAACAGCCATTGGAGCTTTTCCTTTCACATCAACTTTCCTTTTCTGAATCTCAACAACTTCAGTCTGAGGCTTCAAGTTGGTACACTTTCGTGCAATATGTCCAACTTGATTGCATTTGAAGCAGATTCGGGTGTCAACTACCCGACTTGTGCCTTCAGACTGAGGCTGTGAGGCCTTCTTCTCAAAGAACTCTTTGTTTGATTTTGAAAAAAATTTAGATTCTTCATCAGAAAGTGAACTCGAATTTGAACTTTTCACAAAAACCTTTTTCTCAGCAAACCTTCTGCTTTGAACTTTTTCTGATAATTCTTACCACCCTGATATCCACCCAACCATTTGTTTTGTTTGTTGTTATAAAACGCGGTGGAACAACAGGCTTCTTGTAGTAAGCTTTATCTTTTTCAAAATTCATTTGCCTCTTTGTCTGATTTAAACCTTCTACTTCAGACAAATTAATTTCAACCAATTTGAACACATTTCTCAGTTTAGCAACATTAACATTTTCCAGTGGAAATTCAGAATCCGAATATAACTTATCCGATCCCGACATCTTATACATGACAAGAGTAGGTTCTTCATTTAAGTTGTTTTTGGATTTTGATTTCGGAATGTATTTGTCCAAGAAACATTCATCTTCCTCAGTAGTGTCACTTTCAGACTTTAAAACTTTTTCAACCACACTTTTCACAACTTCAGATTGGACACTATCTTCATCGGAAGATGAAATGAATGTGACATCAATTGTGTCCGGAAGTTTCACTTCATGAACATCTTCATCATTAACCAGCCCTGATTGTTTCTTTGAATAATTGTTTAAAACTGGTGGTGGAACTTGATGATACCCCACCCCTGTTCCATCTGAAAAGACATCTTCGCCTGCTTTGTTTTTCCCGATGGGTTTGGGAACAATGTGTTGTAAAACAAATCTTGCGGAGTTGTAACTGGTTAATTTTAGATTAATGCGCTCATTTTCAATTTTAGCTTCTTGAACTTGAAGTTTAGATTAGCAATCTCATCCAATTGTTGGTTGATTTGCTCTTCTTTAACTCTAAGAACACCGGTCAGCTGAAGATTTTCTGTCTGTTTTACTATTTCTTTCATCAGAATCTTTTACCGTTCGTTTTAGTTTTTCAAACTTTTCTGAAATTTGACGATTTTCAAGAATCAATTTTTCATTTTCTTTCCTAATTCTTTCTATGTCATTTTTATCGTTTTCGATTTTCTTAGTTAATTCTTTTAATTTGTCGTCCGAAGCTTTCAACAACTTATCACGGTTTAAGATCTGATCTTCAACACTTCTGACTTTACTAGTCAGTTCTTCAACCTTCTTACCACTAAGGTAAGCATTTGTACTACAAACTTTGCACTCTTTCATGCAATTTTTGCAGTCGTTCTCAGATTTAACTTTCTTACCTGACTCATGTGTATCGTTTGAACTGACCTTGTTTTTGGACTCAGTTCCAGAACCAGAAATTACCTCTAGTTCTTTCGCAGCTAGAACTTTGTCAGCCATCTTCTTCAAGTTTTCAGCAGTGAATTCTTGTGATGTATCAATGATTCATTCATCAATCTTCTTTGGCTACAATTCTTTTTCTGTCTCTTTCTGTTTCTCATCAGCTTCTCCTCCTCCCCACCATTCTCTCTGTCTGGCTTCTTCTTCATCAGCAAGTTGTTTGGTGAGAACTTCAACATCAATAGTATCTGGATCAACAGCTATGTTTCCATTAGGATCGAGATAACATTCTCTATCAGGATCCCATCGCTTTGCTTTCTTTGCTTCCATCCATGTACGATAGATTTTGCCTTGACTTCCTGTTCACATACTTCACTTCTTCAGATCTGTTATCTTTAAAAGGAACAATCTTTGCTACTGTAAAGGCATAACCAACTGCGTCTTCCTCAGGCAAAACATCACTCCAATCATAACCTTCATCATCATGAAAAACAGCAAGTGCCTTGGATTTTTCTTTGGGTGCCTCCTCTATCTGCTTCATCCTGGGAGGTTCTGCTTTATTTTGATGATAAATTGCTCTTTTGTTGTAGTCCTCTCGAAAAGGATTTGCAGTATCATCAGTGTAAGTATTTCTGCACTCACGCTTAAAATGACCTTTTTGTTTACATTTGAAACACGTGACTTTTGACTTGTCAAAGCCTAACTTGGTAGACGGTCCACCAATAGACTGTCTTCCAGTAATCTCCATGAATTGTTGTGCTCTTCTCACCGCACTCGCCATACACCACCTTATATCAATCAACTCCATCTCCTCAGGGTCGATCTGATCGTAGTCTTCCTTTGTTAGGTTGGTGTTGCCTATCTTTCCTGCAACGAGACTTTCGTACGATTCTAACACAGACGCTAAAAACACCATCTGTTGTTTGGCAGACTCTTCACTAAAATTCTGACCATTCTTCAGATCCACAGCAATGTTCCATTGAAATAGATTCTTTTGTGCAGATTGATTTGAAGTATTTGACGAAGAACCACCATGATAGCCACTGCTAGGAGTTTCTTGATTCATTGTGTTTGAACTTTCTGCTGAAAAGGCTGTCTTAGGAGATGCAGTCTTTGGGATCACACTTCCTCTGTAATACAACTCCACATTCTGCTGATAAGATGAGTTGTTGACTTTGCTGAATTTCTTGATCTCTAATTCATGACTTTCCAGTCTTTCGATAAGCAGATCCACTGTCAATTCTTCTGACTTGATTGTGTTCTTCAGCATCAAGACAAAGTACTGCCAATCTTGCTCATTCGGTAGTGAATCAAACAATTTGTCAACCAACTCTTCTTGAGTGTATATGATTTTGTGTCTTGCAAGCTCCATCTTCAGATGCCCGAATCTTTCAATCATCTTGGAAACAGACTCGTTCTTTAAACAACCAAACAAATCAAACTCTTTTCGTAACAGCTTCTTTTTGTTCTTAACTATTTTAGCACTGCCTACACGTTTTATTTTTAATTTTTCCCAAAGGTCTCTCGAATCTTTGTACTCAATCAGTGAAATAATGTCATCTCTGACAGATTGGTGAAGCAGAGCAATGCACTTTTGTTCAGCAACATATCTTTCAATTTGATTTTCTTCTAAGTTTTCATAATCTGTTCTCCCCAAATCAAAACCATTCTTCAAGCTTTTCCAACTGGAATATGCAAACGCTTTAAGCCATTCTTCAAATCTTGTAGCCCACCTGTTGTAATTTTCAATTGCCATCAACTTCGGCGGCTTGTTGTATGTTCCATACGCACTGTCTACACTCATAGCATCCGAAAGAATTTTCTTTGCACTCGGTGTTGGTGTAGTTTCACTCGTGTTGTTTGATGTGCCGTCTCCCGAACCACTGGTAAATGCAAACACATCACAGAAAGGATTCATGAAATCATCCATCTTTCAAGTACCTGAAACAGTCAACAAACACTTAGAAAAATTTTTGAAATTTTGAAAATAGCAGTTTCAAACGGAATCAGTTGAAGCGGAATTGCTTCAAACGAAATTACTGATTCAAACAAAATACCCACTCAATCGGAATTAAGTATTTCAAACGAGATTACCAAACAATATCTAATTCCATGCGGAATTAGTCTAATTTCAAACGAAATTAAACCAATAAAAGCGAAATTAGGTACTTTGAAGCGGAATTAGTAATTCCGTTTGAACGTTTCAAACGAAATTAGATCTCGTTTGAAATATACTGCACTTTTCAAGCGAAATTAATCCAAATGTGTAATTATGTGCGGAATTACAAAGCTGATTTCGAACGGAATTACTTATGACGTCAGCATGTTCGTTCTGTCGTACAAGCGGAATTAGCAATTTTATCAGATTTTGTTCGAATTAAGGTCCAAATCTTTCAAGGATTAGATAAAACTATGTTTCGCTTATTATATGTGAGAATCAATCCATTTTGTCCGTTAAATCTTGTTCAATTTAGAAAAGAAGGAGTAGAAGTGAGAGAATCTAATGAAATCAAGCTGAATTGGTATGAACTCCTCGTCCTGAGCTCTGATACCACTTGTTGGATCGTCGTGTGACCCTAACGAGTCAATCGGAAGAGTTCAACATCAAAATCAAGGGCGGAATCAATGAAATTGACGTAACACAGCTTGTTTTCCTCTAATTATCTTCTTATTAACCGATTCTGAGCTTTTACAGATTCAAATGACAAACAGACAACACCTCGGCTCTGAATCACACACTCTAATTCCGTTCCAAATGACACGGTCACATCAGGTATTTATAGATGGTTAATTCCGCTTGAAACTGTCTCAAACGGAATTATGTTTCAACTGGAATTACTTAATTCCGTGCGGAATTAGTAATTTTGCTTGTAACTTCTAATTCCGTTTGAAATGATATAAAGCACATTTCAAGCGGAATTACCCTTTGACACTGTTTTCTCGGTTTCTGTGCCCTGATCTATCTAATACAATACAAGACTTGATAAAGACGAAGTTAACAGACATCAGTGCATCAACACTTCTCTCAAAACCTATCTTAGTTATATATCGTACTGAGACCTACTAACTAACTCGAGCCTCTCAGCGACAAGTTATGCAGAATACTTAGTTCTAATTGAATTTTAATTACTGTTTCTAAGGCTATCGGCCGATTTACCCAAAGATCACCCGAACCCGCAAAGATACGAATAATCAACACAAATTCATTATGTGAAAGACATCCACCAAAATTTATGTGAAACAGCAAATAATCAACAATCAAACCTAAATACGCACACGCACCAAATTAAAGGTTCTAGAATTATTTACTTTCAAAGATCAATCCATAACCAAACAATAGAAAACCATTAAAAACCCAAACTTTATTAAACTATCATCTAACCTAGGTAGTAATGAAGGTTTTAGCCTGAAAACATGATGTCTAAAATCAACAAAACAAGTTCAAAACAAGAATTCATCATTAAAGTATCGAAAACAAGAAAATAACGAAAACCGGGAGATAAGACCCGAACAATCTTCTTTCCTATGCTCCGAGCTTCAACCGGATGATTCCCGCAAGCCAAAATACTCCGAAAACCGTAAAATCTGCTCTCAAATTCGCCTATGGGTTCTTGAGTTCGTAATTAGGGTTTTTTTCATGATTTTTCTTGGTTTTTATATGTAACCCTAGCTGATAATCAAGTTTTCTGCGAATCTGGGGGCTGGGTGCTACGCGTAGGGTACCCCCTTAGGGCTAGGCGTACGGCGGCGCCCCCCTAGATGAAATTTTATTATTTTCTTGTTTTCCAGCTTTCCGACTCGCATTCGAATCCCGTTTTTCCTCCAAACTGCTTGTTTTGACTCGTTTTTCATCACTTTAAGCAACGGGACCTGAAATCATAGCTTAACGTCAGCAGTGTCGAAATTCTAACCTAAACTAGACTCGAAATAACCAAAAACTGACCAAAATATACACTATAAACATATGTACTTTGCAGTACATCAAACATCCCCACACTTACTCTTTTTTCGTTCTCGAAAAAGAATTATGCAACGGAATCAGAGATGAATAATCACTTGGGTCAAAAATTATTTAAATCTTATTAAAACCAAGGCTTGCGTTAGTCGCGATTGCGAATATACTTGTCCCTTTAAACCCGAATCCAATCTCAAGCCCTTATCACGTGAATTTTATTTAAGTGCGGTCAGTCTACCTAGGGTCTCACGCAGAATCTACAGTCTACCTACTCCCACCTCAAGCTTATAGAACTAAAGGAACGATCACTGGACCAATTCCCAACCGTCTTATATCAAAACCAAGAGAGTTTACAATCATTTTTTTTTCTTTTTCCTTTTTTTTCATTTTTCTTTCTCTTTTTTTCTTTTTCAATGAGCGTAGACGTTGCTTTCCCTAACCAAGTGGCAATCCGGCTGTAAATTCGCTATCCCCAACTCGGATTACTTAGGCTTCGGTACTTCTTTTTTTTTTCTTTGCAAGGTCGATTTCACACATCCTAGCGGTAATCTGGTTGTAAAGTCATTATCCCCAACCCAGACTACATAGAAATGCGCTACTTTCATTCAGTTTCTAGCTCATTATTTTATTTTTTTCTATTTTTGCATGATCACAAACTCTAACTGTTTTAACTTATAACGGTGCCCCTTATACTATTATCGGTAATTTCAATTTCCCATATCTCCCAGGCGAAAACCCACTAATAGACCGACAATTAAGGTATATTAACTCAAAGGGACTTAAAACCAAACCCGAGCCTATTCACATATCCCTAACTAGACGCAAGCTCGATTTATTTTAACTCATATTATTATTATTCGAACCCAAGCAAAAATTCACCTTTTCTATCATTTTCCGTTTTTATTGCAAACTTCTCATTTCAAAGGACATTTTTCTGATTTTTCAATTTTTTTTATTTTTTTCAATTTTTTTAATTTTTTTGTTTTTTTTTTCATATTTAATGACTTGATTATTTACATGTATCCCATCCCCACACTTAAAGATTGCATTGTCCCTAATGCAAGAACGGAAATACGACTCAACCCTACCTAAAAAACAAAGACTGCAGACGAAAAAAATAAATAAATACAACAACAAAAAGAGAAACGACTTAGCTGAATATGTGAGACTGTTAAAGTGCCAGTCGTTTCCACATAAGCCCTCCAATTTTGAACGTGCTCAGCAAACAATACCAAAACTCTCTCTCACACGAACAGAAAGCGGCTCCAATCATCAACCTAAAACAAACAAACCATACCACGCAAACTACTACCAAACATCCAAAGTACCAACATCCGAAGTTCAAAAGAAAAATAAAAACATATTGTCTTACTAATACAACCCAATCGAACTACTAAAGCAGCATAAAATAAAATAATCATAAAAGGATATATGCCGCTTCAGTCCATCTCCATCACTCTTCGCCTTCCTCCTTATCCATATGCTACACTCCTGAACCTCCTGCCTGTTACCATCCATACTGGCCACCATAACCATAACCACTCTGTCCACCCCACTGATCATACCCCGGATACTGTCCATAGACATACGGAGCCTGCTGCTCACCTCCATAAACTGGTGGTGGAAGTAATCTAGAAAAAGGTGGAGGCACATCTAGATGCATACCTGACATCATGTACTGTAACACCCCGTGTTTTCGAATGTCAAAGTCCAAGTCAAAGTCCAAGTCAAGTTTGACTTCTTTGACTGTAAATAGTCTGTTTATGTTTTGTATTATGTGGAGTAAGTGTTGTTTATCAAAGGAATCGAAGTAATCGAATGTTTAATCGGCGCGAAACGCTTTATGACTGTGAATAGTAGGAAGTAACAATGCGATAAAGTTAATCAATCAATAATCAAGCTAATCGAATCATCAATCGAACTCGAAACTCGAATTAAGTGAAATTGGTGTTATTATACGTGTGTGTGCCTTATGTGTTACTTGTGCGTGTTTACTTTATGTTATGTGTGGTGATCAATCGAATCGAAACTCGAAACTCAATCAAAACTCAATCGAAATCGAAATCGAATATGGAATATAGATGCTTGTATGTAGATATAGTGGTTGGGATTAAAAGTAACTTGAATAGGAAACTCTATCATATTCATATCGTCATCCATCGAAATCGAAATATCGAAAATCGTCGCACCGAACACTCAAAGCAGGCCGTGGATCGATCAGGCTCCTAGCCGATCGAACAGCCCAGCTGATCAGACGGACTGTCCGATCGAGCAGGCTGTCCGATCGGGATGCCTGGCCGATCGGCCAGCTCTTTCCCCTTATGAAAGCCTATAAATAGGCCTGTCATTATCATTCTTTCCACTTTTGGAAACTCTCTGACCGACCAGCTCGTGCTCCCCTTCTTTTCTCAGATTTCTTCCGATTTCGGTAAGTTTTCATCCTAAATCTTGTACTTTCTTGATCAATACACACTCTTACACCTTTCTATCTTTCAAATCTTGATTTCTAACCGTGAAATCATCGAGATCTAAGCATTCTAGGATGATCTCATCATGGTGTTCTTCGGGAACATCATGTTTTGGCCTCAATCCACCAAGAATCACTTGGATCTAGCTGATTTCCACATAAACAAACTAAGATCTATCACAGATCTAAACATTTACATGATGTGAAGGATTGAAAGAATGATTTTCAACTTTCTTTCAACTCTTTTACACTCAATGCCTTCAAACCGGTAGACACGGAGCTTGAGCCAACTCACTAATCATTCTAATGGTTGTGTGGTTCAAGATTCGGATTCTATCTACGAGGTTCACCGATTTCGGGCTAAACGTTAAACCACCGTCCCGAACCGTTCACCGGCCGGACTTGGGTGATTCCTGTCTGAGCAGGAGAAACAAGTAAGAATGGAGGTTCCATTGTTCAGCTCGTTGTCAAAATACCTCGATATAACGTCAAACAATCAGCACAGCCAAGTGTTAGACGAACAGGCCGACCAGGTCAGGATGCTGACCGATCGAACAGGCTGTTCGAACGAACAGCCCAACCGATCGGACATGCCAGCCGATCGACCACGCCAGCCGATCGGCTAGCAAGTGGCCCCACACTTTGGCAATTTCATGAAGTATAGTATTGAACGAGGTGATGTTCGATCGAACAAGCTGTTTGATAACATTACTCATCGGATCATGAGATACTGTGCTTCAACCCTTAATCGATTTACAACTCGTTTGATGTATGGAGTGCCACCCGATCGAACATGCTGTCCGATCAGGTGACATCCAGCTGAGGACTCACTATCGAAGTGTCTAACCGATCAGTTAAGCCGGCCGATCGAACAGGCCGTTCGATCGATCGACCTGGAAGGTAAGAACACTTCAATGTTCTCAAATACTACAACGAAAACTTCAAAAAGACAAGCCATCATACACAAACACATCCTACTCAAAGGAAGAAACAATCCACTCGAACAGTCCAGTCGATCGAGCCTACCGGCTGATCGAACAGACTGTCCGAACGGACTGTCCAACCGAACGAACAACCCGTTCGATCGAACCTACCGTTCGATCGACCAGGCTGTTCTACCCACTTACACTTGTTTTCCGTTTACGCATTGCTCATCATTATACTATCGAACTATTCAGGCTAACCCTACTCCCAAGCACTCCCTTCAATCCATCAATCAATCGCTGTGAGTATACTCGAACCCTTTTTGCTTTAACACTTTTGGGTGTTACATACGTTAGGGATGAGATTTTTTACCGAAATACCGGTACCGTACCGGTACCATACCGGTACCGTACCGGTACCATACCGGTACCGTACCGATGCCGTACCGTACCGATCATAAACGGTACCGGTATCGGTAATAGATTTTTTGAAATTCGGTATCGGTACCGGTATTTTTCGGTAAACACCGGTATTAATACCGAATTTAATAATCATCGGTAAAAAACATGGAATCCATTGAAGTAAGTTAATTTCTTAATGGTTTGGTTATAAATTATCAATATATATTTTCTTTTTTTAGATTTTTAATATCTTTATGTTTGGTTGTGTAAGGAGACTACACTATTGTTGAAGAAACACCTTTTGTCGAACTTGATGGTGACTCGGAATTGGGTAAAAGTCGAACCCATGGATGTTTAATATGTTTACCTTTTTTTTACATTTCTCTATATATTACTCTAGTTCAGTTAATAATTGATGGATGGGTTGCACATGATATTTTTTTAGGTAAAACAATGAATGACACCAAAGCGGTACCAATGTGGTAAAGTACCGAAATACCGGTACCGATACCGGTACCGTACCGGTACCGAATCTATAAATACGGTACGGTAATCGGTATCCACATTTCCTCAATTTCGGTAACGGTATTTACAGTATCGGTACCGGTACGGTACCGGTATCGTACCGATCTCATCCCTAACATACGTTACCTAACTGAAATCACAATCGAACACACTACTCAATTGCTTTATACGCTAACTGTTATGCATGTATTACGTGAATAAATGAATGCTTGTTGTTATGTTTACACGTGTAATGCTGTCTACCTGCCTTAACGACGTAGTACTATAGTTTGGACTCAGCACCCGTTCACACGGGGGTTGTTAAGGACAATTACTTGCATGGATTACGGTGGTAATCATGTATTGCAAATTGTCTCGGACAGTCAACCCGCAGTCATTGGTATCGATAGGTCTATGTCGATAATTAACATGCTTCGTTTTCCTCTGTGTATGTGCTGGTTATGCGCAAACTATTTCGAATTCTATATGCTATTATCAAACTTGTATGTTCACCTTTACATTTTATGTATTGACTTTATTTTAACGTATGTGACAGGTGGTTAAGGTGTTTACTTGCTAGGGAAGCGAGGCTAGAATAAAGCTCTAGACCCCCCCCCCCCCCCAAAACAAATAGTTGTCTGTAGCAGTCAATCTAGGGGTCATTAGAAGCAGAAACAATATTTATATTTTATTTAAATCTGAGTTGTCGGAACAGTATATTTGACTAGATGCTTATCTGTAATAACTTGTTTTATTATTTGGGATACGGTATGGGACGTATTATTTAAACTAAATAGTAATGATAGTTGTTATGGAAACTTCTGGACAATCTGTTTCGCTCAGTGCCATGCCCCGATGATTCCGCCATCGGTTGGGGTGTGACAGATTGGTATCAGAGCCATAACTATAGGGAATTAGGCTAGACATGACCTAGTCCGGGTCGCTGTCTTAGAGACCTAGACTATAGTTAGGAACCAACAGACCAAGCGTATATGCTATATCCTGTTACTCTTCGCTATCACTGCACTCAAAATTTCCAAATAGGATCAAGCGATTTAGTCAGGATTAGGTGTGAAAACCGCAAACTCTCGACTAAATTGCTTAATCAATGCTGATTTTATCAATTCATCAATGATTTCTTCATTAATTTTTCAGAACCAACGAGGAGAATTATACCAAATCAGGAGTGAAATCCATATTTTGATGAATAATCTCCTCATACTTTGCAAAAACAAGGAAGAAGTTGCTAAGCTAGGGGTGAAACCCTAACCTTGACAACTTGTTCCGGATTTTATTTATCTCACCAAAGCCTCGACGGACACCAACGACCTGAACTCATGAGTATGACCTAGGGAATGCGTGTTGAATGCCCAAGAATCGAGGCAGAAACGCGATCCCGAAAGTCGAAAAGTGACGACAAGTCTACTGCAAATAGTCGAATCGCTTTGGGTAGTCAATGTCTAGTAGCCGCAGACAATCCATTTCTCGATTTTATGTGTTTCGATTCTGAGCCCGCAACTGCCGACTTTGATAATTCGTCAATTTCATGTGTTTTAAGTGTGTTTACTTGTTTATGTGTTTAATTTTGATGTTCACTCGATTTTTGCTATCACTTCAATCGACACACACAACTCGCATTGCTCTTCTATCTCAAAACAGTAACAAGTCGCTGCAAATCTAGACGACATTATGCTACGATATACGATTATACTATACTGCTCGACACGCTACACGACTATACGATACTACCCGATATACTATACGAACGACACGCGAACTGGGAAGGATAGGTTTCTGTATTCTGACTGCATCTGTGATTAAATGCCTATGTGCTTATGTGCTTCTGTGATTCTGTGCTCTATGTGCTTCTATGCTTCTATGATTACGTGAATCTGTGGTTCTGTGCCTATGTGTTTATGTGGTTCATGCCTTATCGTGTTCCTGAGCTTTAGTAAGTAGTAGACGTGTGAGGTGAGATTTGATTTGTTGTGTCTGAGACCTACGACGATGTCTGTTGCAGACCATGTCGTCATCTGGACACCGAACCCCACTTACCAGCCAAGAAAAGAGAGACAGGCGTTTTGCTGCTATCATCGCCAAGCAAGTGGCAAAAGCTGTGAGCGAGGTATATGAAAACGTCAGCAAATCATCTGAGGAGTCGCGAACCGATGCTCCTAAAGATGCCAACAAGACCGTTTTCAGCTTCAAACAGTTTAAGGCATGCGGACCAAAAGAGTTTACTGGAGAAGATGGCCCTACCGCCATGTTTCAATGGTTTGATTCAGTTGAAGTCACTCTGCGCCAAAGCGACTGTCCTGAAAATCTCCGTACCCTAAATGCAACCGGAGTTTTCCAGTCCCGAGCTCTAGACTGGTGGATGGCCGAGCGAAACAGACGCGGGAATGATGCAGCTTATGAGCTGACTTGGGAAGAGCTGAAGGCCATCATGATGGACGAATTCTGCCCTCCCCATGAACACCAAAAGCTGGAGGACGAGTTTTGGAACATCAAGCAGAAGGATGGAGACAACGCTGCTTTAACTGCTCGCTTCAAGCAGCTTAGCATTATCTGTCCCGATCAAGTCAAGACGCCAGACATGGCCATCAAGAAGTACATTCGAGCTCTACCCGATTGTGTTGCCGACTTTGTTCATGCCACCAAGACATTATCAATTGAAGAGACCAACTTGCTTGCCGCCGAGATCAATGACAAGCGGGTAAAGTCTGGTTTCTGGGATAAGCCATCCAAGTCTCTACATCAAGCTACTACTGCACCAACCGCCGACATCACTGCTCAACCATCCAAGTCATCACGTCGCAAGAAGAAGCACAACAACAGCAGCTCCAGCAAGAAATATGCTGTCACAACAACTGCTACCCCTCTGCAAGCCGTACCGGCTTAGCAGCAGTCTCATCACCGACCAGCTCCAGTGACCAATGCACAGCCAGCGAAGCGTGCTTACACAGGACCCCACCCGCTCTGCCCGACATGCTCATATCATCATCCGGTGGGAATCGCCTGTCGTTTCTACGCTCACTGCGACCTCTACGGTCATTTCACTGCGAACTGTCGCTATGGTCCCCGTAACACCGCAGCTCCCGCCGCCGCTCATCAAGCTCTACTCCCAGCCCCTCAAGGCCAACCCGCAGCTCAAGTACCTGCGGTCAATGCTCGAGTCTGCTTCGCATGTGGTGATCCTAGCCATTTTGCAAACATGTGCCCGAACAGGGTTGTGAAACAAGAGCCCCAGCAGCAGCAACAACAAGCAGCCCGTGCCAAAACCTTTAACATCAATGCTCGTCAAGCCCAGGCTGACAACAACGTGGTTAATGGTACGTTCCTTGTGAATGGTATTTATGCATCATGTTTGTTTGATACTGGAGCCGATAACTGCTTTGTGTCGTTTGAATTCGAGAAGCTCCTTAGTCGTAAGCGCTCTTATCTCCCCTCGTCATTCAAAGTTGCAGTCGCTACTCGAAGAACTGTCGCCATTAATTCTGTTCTCCGTGATTGTACCCTCGAGCTCAACAATCACATCTTCCCAATCGACCTTATTCCGATGCAACTCGGAAGTTTCGACATCATAATAGGCATGGACTTTCTTCGCGAAAACCATGCTGAAGTTGTGTGTTTTGATAAAACGATGCGATTCTCGCTCGCGAATGGTGATTTATTATGTGTGTACGGTGAAACAGCTTCGAAAGGTCTCAAGCTCATGTCGTGCATCCAAGCTAGCAAGTATCTCTGCAAGGAATACAGAGCTTTCTTGGCCAACATTGTAGTAGCGGAGAAGGAAAGAAAAAGAAGGTTGAAGTCAAAGACGTTCTAGTGGTCCGTGAATTTCCTTAGGTGTTCCCTGACGATCTTCCTGGACTACCGCCAAGTCGTGATATCGACTTTCGTATCGACCTCATTCCTGGAGCTAACCCTGTTGCCAAAGCCCCTTATCAACTCGCTCCATTCGAAATGAGGGAACTCTCAAACCAACTCCAGGAGTTACTTGAAAAAGGCTTTATTCGCCCGAGCACCTCTCCTTGGGGCGCACCAGTCCTTTTCGTTAAAAAGAAGGATGGGTCGTTCAGGATGTGCATCGACTATCGGGAGTTGAATAAATTGACCATCAAGAACCGTTACCCTTTGCCTCGAATCGATGACTTATTTGATCAGCTACAAGGTGCCAAGTGTTTCTCGAAGATTGATCTACGTTCAGGCTATCATCAATTGCGCATTCAAGAGGAAGACATCCCCAAAACCGCTTTTCGCACTCGATACGGCCATTATGAATTCGTTGTTATGCCTTTTGGTTTAACCAACGCACCCGCGGTTTTCATGGATCTGATGAATCGCGTGTGTAAGCCATTTCTAGACCGTTTCGTCATCGTGTTCATTGACGATGTCTTGATCTATTCCAAGTCGAAAGCCGAACACGCGCAACATCTACGTTTGGTTCTCGAGTTACTCCAGGGGAATCAACTCTATGCCAAGTTCTCCAAGTGCGAATTCTGGCTTGAGGAGGTTCAGTTTCTGGGTCACATCGTTAATAGTCAAGGTATTCATGTCGATCCCGCGAAGATTGAAGCAGTTAAGAGCTGGATTACGCTCAAGAACCTGTCTGAAGTCCGTTCTTTTCTCGGACTAGCAGGCTATTATCGACGATTTATCGAAGGATTCTCTAAGATCGCTGTGCCGCTTACCGCCCTTACCCATAAAGATAAGCCTTTTGTTTGGGGAACTGAACAAGAGCCTGCCTTTCAAGCCCTCAAGCATATGCTCTGCAATGCTCCTGTCCTCACGTTGCCCGATGGAAACAACGATTTCATTGTCTATTGTGATGCTTCCGACCTTGGTCTTGGCTGTGTTCTCATGCAACGGGACAAGGTTATAGCTTACGCATCTCGTCAGCTCAAAATCCACGAGAAGAACTATACAACCCATGACCTCGAGCTAGGCGCAGTTGTTTTTGCATTGAAGATTTGGCGACACTACCTATATTGTACCAAGTGTACGATCTTCACCGATCACAGGAGTTTACAACACATCTTTAAACAGAAAGAACTTAACATGCGTCAACGCCGATGGGTAGAACTTCTTAACGATTACGACTGTGAGATTCGTTATCACCCAGGAAAGGCAAATGTTGTTGCCGACGCGCTCAACAGACGGAGTTATCTGCTGAGTATTCGCAATACCCAAGCCCAGCATGATCTCAAAACCCTCATCCGTGGAGCCCAGCATGCTTGTTTTAATGAACGCACTTTGAAGAAAGAGAGGATCTATCACGATGGAGCTCAGCTTGTAAGCAAAGCGAATGGGATTTTCTATTATCTGGACTGAATTTGGATCCCTAAGCGGACCGACTTGCGAAAGATCATAATGGATGAAGCTCACACATCCCGATACTCTATTCATCCCGGTGCCGATAAAATGTACCAGGACCTTCGTTACAAGTACTGGTGGCCAGGCATGAAACGGGACATCGCCCTTTATGTTGAAAGTTGCCTGACTTGTGCGAGAGTTAAGGCTGAACATCAACGACCTTCTGGCTTACTCGAACAACCTCCAATCCCTATATGGAAGTGGGAGAGTATAGCTATGGATTTCATAACCAAACTTCCGCCCACGCCATCAGGTCACGACAGCATTTGGGTTATAGTTGATCGTCTGACCAAATCAACCCACTTTTTGCCAATACAGGAAGACTACAAGATAGAACGACTAGCCTGAATCTACACCGACGAGATCATTTGTAATCATGGTACGCCTCGTGACATCATTTCAGATCGTGAAGCTTGGTTTACCTCGCGATTGTGGGAAACGTTTCAAGCAGCTCTTGGTACGTCGCTTAAATTAAGTACCGCATTTCATCCTCAAACCGACGGACAGACTGAAAGAACGATCCGTACTCTTGAAGACATGCTCCGCGCGTGTGTCATAGATTTCGGTGGTAGTTGGAAAAATACCTACCGTTAGTCGAGTTTTCGTACAACAACAGCTATCATGCCAGCATACAAATGGCACCATTCGAGGCCTTATATGGAAGAAGATGTCGTTCGCCTATTGTGTGGCACGAGATCGGTCACTCGCAACTAACCGGTCCCGAGTTACTATAAGAAACGACTGACAAAATCCTCCAGATTCGAGACAACTTGTCGAAAGCCAGGGATACACAGAAAAGTTACGCCGATAGGAGACGCAAGCCCCTTGAATTTAACGTTGCCGACTACGTACTCCTAAAGGTATCACCTTGGATGGGTGTGGTCAGATTCGGCAAGAAAGGGAAACTAGCGCCTCGATATGTTGGACCTTTTAAGATTCTGGAAAGAATCGGCAAAGTCGCCTACAGACTCGAACTACAGGAGGAACTTAGTAACGTCCACCCGACTTTCCGTGTGTCAAACCTCCGAAAATGCCTAGCTGATCATGATCTGATTGTACCTCTCGACGACCTTCAAGTCAACGAAACGCTGCATTTCGTGGAAAAGCCTGTCGAAATCATGGATCGCCAAACCAAGCAACTCAGACGCTCGCGCATCCCTATCGTGAAAGTCCGATGGGAAGGCAAACGAGGCGCAGAGTTCACTTGGGAACTCGAAAGCGACATGAAGGCCAAGTATCCGCAGTTGTTTAAATGAAGATCTGAAGCGTGAAATTGGTAAGATCATTCACGGTACTGTGCAGCTTTCAGCCTAATTTCGGGACGAAATTCCCTAAACAAGGGGAGGCTGTGACACCCCGTGTTTTCGAATGTCAAAGTCCAAGTCAAAGTCCAAGTCAAGTTTGACTTCTTTGACTGTAAATAGTCTATTTATGTTTTGTATTATGTGGAGTAAGTGTTGTTTATCAAAGGAATCGAAGTAATCGAATGTTTAATCAACACGAAATGCTTTACGACTGTGAATAGTAGGAAGTAACAATGCGATAAAGTTAATCAATCAA
This sequence comes from Helianthus annuus, assembly GCF_002127325.2. Lineage (NCBI taxonomy): Eukaryota > Viridiplantae > Streptophyta > Magnoliopsida > Asterales > Asteraceae > Helianthus > Helianthus annuus. The sequence continues at coordinate 119,578,508 of NC_035447.2, read as the reverse complement.
TAATCAAGCTAATCGAACCATCAATCGAACTCGAATTAAGCGAAATTGGTGTTATTATACGTGTGTGTGTGTGCCTTATGTGTTACTTGTGCATGTTTACTTTATGTTATGTGTGGTGATCAATCGAATCAAAACTCGAAACTCAATCAAAACTCAATCGAAATCGAAATCGAATATGTAATATAGATGCTTGTATGTAGATATAGTGGTTGGGATTAAAAGTAACTTGAATAGGAAACTCTATCGTATTCATATCGTCATCCATCGAAATGGAAATATCGGAAATCGTCGCACCGAACACTCAAAGCAGGCTGTGGATCGATCAGGCTCCTAGCCGATCGAACAGCCCAGCCGATCGGACGGACTGTCCGATCGGGATGCCTGGCCGATCGGCCAGCTCTTTCCCCTTATGGAAGCCTATAAATAGGCCTCTCATTATCATTCTTTCCACTTTTGGAAACTCTCTGACTGACCAGCTCGTGCTCCCCTTCTTTTCTCAGATTTCTTCTGATTTCGGTAAGTTTTCATTCTAAATCTTGTACTTTCTTGATCAATACACACTCCTACACCTTTCTATATTTCAAATCTTGATTTCTAACTGTGAAATCATCGAGATCTAAGCATTCTAGGATGATGTCATCATGGTGTTCTTCGAGAACATCATGTTTTGGCCTCAATCCACCAAGAATCACTTGGATCTAGCCGATTTCCACATAAACAAACTAAGATCTATCACAGATCTAAACATTTACATGATGTGAAGGATTGAAAGAATGATTTTCAACTTTCTTTCAACTCTTTTACACTCAATGCCTTCAAACCGGTAGACACGGAGCTTGAGCCAACTCACTAATCATTCTAATGGTTGTGTGGTTCAAGATTCAGATTCTATCTACGAGGTTCACCGATTTCGGGTTAAACGTTAAACCACCGTCCGGAACCGTTCACCGGCCGGACTTGGGTGATTCCTGTCCGAGCAGGAGAAACAAGTAAGAACGGAGGTTCCATTGTTCAGCTCGTTGTCAAAATACCTTGATATAACGTCAAACAATCAGAACAGCCAAGTGTTAGACGAACAGGCCGACCAGGTCAGGATGCTAACCGATCGGACATGTCAGCTGATCGACCAGGCCAGCCGATCGGCTAGCAAGTGGCCCCACACTTTGGCAATTTCATGAAGTATAGTATTGAACGAGGTGATGTTCGATCGAACGAGCTGTTTGATAACATTACTCATCGGATCATGAGATACTGTGCTTCAACCCTTAATCGATTTACAACTCGTTCGATGTATGGAGTGCCACCCGATCGAACATGTTGTCCGATCAGGTGACATCCAGCTGAGGACTCACTATCGAAGTGTCTAACCAATCGGTTAAGCCGGCCGATCGAACAGGCCGTTCGATCGATCGACCTGAAAGGTAAGAATACTTCAATGTTCTCAAATACTACAACGAAAACTTCAAAAGGACAAGCCATCATACACAAACACATCCTACTCAAAGGAAGAAACAATCCACTTGAACAGTCCAGCCGATCGAGCCTACCGGCCGATCGAACAGACTGTCCGAACGGACTGTCCAACCGAACGAACAACCCGTTCGATCGAACCTACCGTTTGATCGACCAGGCTGTTCGACCCACTTACACTTGTTTTCCGTTTACGCATTGCTCATCATTATACTATCGAACTATTCAGGCTAACCCTACTCCTAAGCACTCCCTTCAATCCATCAATCAATCGCTGTGAGTATACTCGAACCCTTTTTGCTTTAACACTTTTGGGTGTTACATACGTTACCTATCTAAAATCACAATCGAACACACTACTCAATTGTTTTATACGCTAACCGTTATGCATGTATTACGTGACTAAATGAATGCTTGTTGTTATGTTTACACGTGGAATGCTGTCTACCTGCCTTAACGACGTAGTACTATAGTTTGGACTCAGCACCCGTTCACACGGGGGTTGTTAAGGACAATTACTTGCATGGATTACGGTGGTAATCATGTATTGCGAACTGTCTCGGACAGTCAACCCGCAGTCATTGGTATCGATAGGTCCATGTCGATAATTAACATGTTTCGTTTTCCTCTGTGTACATGCTGGTTATGCGTAAACTATTTCGAATTCTATATGCTATTATCAAACTTGTATGCTCACCTTTACATTTTATGTATTGACTTTATTTTAACGTATGTGACAGGTGTTTAAGGTGTTTACTTGCTAGGGAAGCGAGGCTAGAATATAGCTCTAGAGCCCCCCAACAAATAGTTGTCTGTAGCAGTCAATCTAGGGGTCTTTAGAAGCAGAAACAATATTTATATTTTATTTAAATCTGATTTGTCGGAACAGTATATTTGACTAGATGCTTATCTGTAATAACTTGTTTTATTATTTGGGATACGGTATGGGACGTATTATTTAAACTAAATAGTAATGATAGTTGTTGTGGAAACTTCTGGACAATCTGTTTCGCTCAGTGCCATGCCCCGATGATTCCACCAGTGGTTGGGGTGTGACATGTACCTAAGCATGTCATCCTGGCGGTGGTGGCTCTGCATCGTCCACTGATGATCAACTCTCATTCTGTCCTCTAACTCATCGTACGAAAACGCCACCGCGCCAACCTAGTCCATAGATTGTTTTGATCTGACGATCCATAAGCGTTCTCACACTTTTCACCGTTTTCCCTAAATCTTGATATATATATATATATATGGTATGGTTATTGTAAAACAGGATTTTGTGTGAGAAGTGCAAGAAGGGATATGGTGAGGACCTGTGGCACTAACTAAAATTAATACTTGAGGGTATAATTGTAATTACATCAATAATTAAAATTTGGTAATAAATATGCAGTTACAAAGCTGGAGAATTTTTAGGGTTTGATAACCACCCATTCGCATAATACATTATTCACAACACATTAGAACTAAATTCATAACATGGTGTTTTAATAAATTCGTAGTGTAATTCATGGTGTTTTTACACCTGCGTTCCGGTACATGTTCTCCGTATGATGTTTTAAACATACATTTATAGAATGTGTTCTTAGTATAGTGTTTTAAATCTGCATTTCCACATGGTGTTTTAAACCTTCATTTCCAGAATATGTCCTATGACTCGAATCACAAATAAATGAACTAAATTCATAATATGGTGTTTTAATAAATTTGTAGTGCAATTCATGGTGCTTTTCACCTGCGTTCCAGTACATGTTCTTCGTATGGTGTTTTAAACTTGCATTTATTCATAGTTCAATTCATGGTGTTTTTAGAACTTGCGTTCCAGAAGCTGCTCTTGGTATGGTGTTTTCCATCATTTACAAACATCAAAACACATTTATAACATGGTGTTTTAAATTAATTCGTAGTTCAATCCATGGTGGTTTTACAACCTGTGTTCCAGATGTTAAAACACCATGTCTTGAATCACAAATACAATGTTCTTGCTGTTTAAAACACCACACTTGAATCTTATTACAATTCTTTCAGATGTTAAAACACCATAAGTCAAAGAGTAATACAATTAAACACTATGTCTTGAATCACCATACAAATGTTTCCAGATATTAAACACCATGCCCTGAATCACCATACAATATTTCCAGATATTAAACACCATGCCTTAAATCTTATTACAATTCTTTCAGATGTTAAATCACCATACAAGTGTTTCCAGATATAAAACACCATGCCCTGAATCACCATACAATGTATCCATATATTAAACATCATGCCCTGAATCACCATACAATGTATCCATATATTAAACACCATGCCTTGAATCTTATTACAATTCTTTCAGATGTTAAAACACCATAAGTCGAATAGCAATACAATTAAACACCATGTCTTGAATCACCATACAAATGTTTCCAGATATTAAACACCATGCCCTGAATCACCATACAATGTTTCCAGATATTAAAAACCATACCTTGAATCTTAAAACATTTCTTCCAGATTTCAAATAAGGAACACTTGCATGAACACATGGTGTTTTGTACCCAAGCATAATCGTGGATGTTCGTAGAAGGAGGTTTAGGTGTTTTTCTTTTGCGGTGGCTGGAGATAATGATGATTAATGGCGGATTAGGGTGAAGAAGAGAGATAAAACACACATTGTGTGGAGGAGAGAGAGAAAATCGTGATTTTAGGGAGGGAAGTTATACACTTTCTTAATTTAATTAATGTTTATTGACACTTATACCCCTATCAAGACAAATCAATTATTAAAAATTCAAACAAAATTTACGTTTTTGCCATTGTGATCTCCACCATTAAAAATCAGATCTAAGGGTGTAAAACTCTTCCTACACTTCTCACATAAAATGTCTTTTTTACAGGATCCTTTACCTATATATATATGGTTAGGATAAAATGAGAACCACCTTTAGTTGTGAGAACCATGAGAACTAGGTCTTCCAAAAGGTGTTTCCAAATAAAAAATTATCAAAAATCTTAAGAAAATCACTTGTTTCAGAAAAAAAAAATTTAAAGGTCGCATGCACAAATTTACATGAGGTGTAAAAAAAAAGATTCATCATTGTAACAAAATTTACATCTGCGCATAAACAAAACTTACATCAGGCAAAACTACCGACTCGACATTTTTTTTTTTTGCTTTTTTTACAGATGTGTTTATAATATTTTCACCCACGTTTGTGCAAAAAATTGTGGCCCAACTCACGCGAGAAGTAGGAGTTCTCATGGTTCTTACAACTTGTGGTGGTTCTTAATTGAACTGAAGCCTATATATGTATATATACACACACACACACACATATATATATAGTGAAAGTGTAAAATACAATATTGCTTAATGTACGAGCGTGCGTTGTGACATTATGCACGTTGTAAAATTCAAAACCCTAATCACGCATGTTGAAAAACCATAATAACGCATGTTATACTTAGGTAATGAAGCATGTTATGGTTTTCAACATGCTTGATTATGTCTTTTCAACATGCGTGATTATGATTTTCAACATGCGTGATTAGGGTTTTGAGTTTTACAACGTGCGTAATTTCACAGCGTACACTCGTACGTTAAGGAATATTGTACGTTAACCGGACTCTCTCTCTCTCTCTCTCACTCTCTATATATATATATATATATATATATATATATATATATATATATATATATATAGGGGTTGGTTAACATACAATTGGGCTTAACGTACGATGCGTACGCTGTGAATATATAACATGCAATTTTGTTTATTTTTTCAACATGCGATTCGTTATTTTTTCCAACATGCGATTGTTTTTTTTACTCATGCGAATTTACCTCTTATCCAAAAAATCGCATGTTGTAAGTACAAAATTCGCATGTTATATATTCACAGTATACGTTAAGCCCAATAGTACAATAAACTTTATATATATATATATATATATATATATATATATATATATATATATATATATATATATATATATATATAGGGTGGGGTTCTAGAGTGAACACTGGTGTATTTGTGAACTCAGTGAACAAATCCTGGCCATTGATTTACATCATCAAATCGTAAAATACATTAGTGTATTTTCATCATCAAATCTTGGCCATTGATCTACACTAGTGTATACACTTGTGTATTGATAATCAAGGACTAGGATTAGTTCACTAGTGTTCACTATAAGGGGGCTGTTCACTAATGAACCTAACCCTATATATATATATATATATATATATATATATATATATATATATATATATATATATATATATATAGAGAGAGAGAGAGTGAGAGAAAGTGTATCTTACAATTGGCCTTAACGTACATTACGTACGCGAGTATAAATCGCATATTATAATAAAAACGCATTCATGAATCTGGGAAATCGCATGGGGGATGAAATCTAGGGCTGGCAAATCATGCCTTATCGGGTTTAATAGGTCTTTGACGATGCGTATAACACAAGTATTAAATATGAACACAACTCGCTTAACCACTTGATATCTCATGTCTATAACATAGTTTTATGTTTTATGTTTTATGTACCAAGAAAAAGAAATGATGGATCCTTGATGGAAGGTGTGAAACCCGGGTGTTAATGCGTTTATATTATGTGATTTATTGTGTTTTAGGCGATTATGTGTGTTGAATGTGATAACTACGAAAATTTGTGGTTTACAGGTTAATTGCTTAAATCGGTGAAGTTAAATGTTTGGCGATGAAGCGGAACACCCGTGGATGACAATCAAGGTATATTACATTATTCGGTATTGATTTCGGGTTAGAAGATAGCTTGGAAGTGCGAGAAATGCAAAAGAATGAAGTCTAGGGTCTATGTGTCATTCTATGAAGGTTGTGATTTTGAAGAAAGTTGAGTTGTTAGTTGCGACGTAAGCTACGGCTGAATTATAGCCTACGGTTAGGTGGTGATACATTGAAGAAAATGATCAGCAGCTACGTATCGTAGGCTACACTTCATCTGTAGCCTACGGTTCTATCATAATGAAACAGACCAGCAGCTACGTGTTCTAGGCTACGATTCATTTGTAGCCTATGGTTCAACTAGACAAAAAGAAACAGCCAGCACGATCTGTAGCCTACGGATCAGACCGTAGGCTACGACGGGATCAGCAAGGGCACGCGTATTGATATCTTGGACGGGTATAAAAGGGTTTTTAAAACCCTAAATCATCATCTTCGATTTTGGGGACTAGCTTGGGGATCCAAGGCACATCTTTAGCATATTTTTTCACTTAAAAACATCATTCTCCTCATCACATTAAGAATATTGAAAATGATTTCAACCGTGACACAAGCTTTTGAAGATCAATCAACCGAGATGCGGTTAATTCTCTATGGTTTCCTCTGTGTGGAGGATTCTTGTAAGTGAACTAGGTTATGTGTTTGAAACTTTGTTAAATCCGGTAATCTAAGCATTCGATGCTTGTTACCGGTTGATTTAATTTAGTTGATCTGTAAACGATTGAGTTTGCTTAAAACTAGATTTGATTCTTTCAATTCCCGAGAGTTCTAGTAATTGGGATATACTAGATAGGTACTGGGTTTGGTAATCTTCAATTGATAATCGTGTGATAACCTCTCGTTGTTAATCAATCAGAGTACTTAGTCCTCTTTTATCACAATTAGTTAAATCAGATTATACAGTTATGTCTTTGTAATTGAAACAATCCAACACAAACCGAACGTGCTTTGAATCTAAAATCCGGAGGAACTATTGTTCTTTCTCATTGTTTACAACTTCGTATTTTCGTAATTTGCTAGTTAACCAACTCTCAAACAAACAAGGTTTTCCGTTATTGCAATTACTTTAAAGGTATTTAATTCACAACACTTTCCACAATCCTCCTCTGGTTCGATATCCGACTTATCCTATTTACATAGTTTAGTTGGTTTTTGCATGTTCTTCACGACAGACATCAAAATGGCGTCGTTTCCGGGGAGGCGTGCACAAAGTGTTTAGTGTTAAGTTTCTTTTTAGTAAAAATAGATAAAAATCCAAAAATAGTGTCAGCTTTGTTTTGTTCAGAATTACGCGAGGTTTCTTTCATTTGTGTTGCGCAGGTGATTTTCATATTTGCATGCATCATACGAGAAACTCTGGAAAAGCTTCACCGCTAGTATTTGATCCGGAAATCGGGAGAACCGTTAGGCACACCCAAGTTGTGCAACGAGAACACAAGATAGTGCGAGTACCAACTTCAAATTTCAAAACAATGGAGAATTCAAGCAACCTGGAGAAGCAACCCGGAACTTCAACTGAACAAACTCAATTCACCCCGCTTCCTACACTTCCATCACCCAACACCTTTATATCGTCTGAACAACAACCACAACCCACCCAAGCTACTTCTCCACTTCCACCTATGCCACAACCACCTTTCCTTAATCTAGACAACATGCCACCCTTCACAACTCAACCAACATCCTTTCAATACCCAACATTCACCAAAACCTCTAAAATCCAACACTCCTCACCATATGTGAGGATTTTTTATGATTCTGGCACTGCCCCACCTAATCAAACACAACTCGTTAACTCATCCACTTCAATTCCTTTACCGACACAACCCTCCCATTACCAACCAGCTCAGCATCAATAGTTCTCTATCAGAACTTCAATATTTGATCAAGGAAATAGTTCAAGGGAATTTGGGGATGGTTACGATGAGTATGATAGTTATGGTAATCAAGGTGAGCGGCAAGATATGCATTTGGGTAATTACCAAGGAAACATGGGTTCAAGAATATTAGAACGAGGAAACTCAGACACGTTTGGGTATCAACGACAATTTCAACAACCAATTCTGGGAAGGCCTTTAGATATACCAATACCGCCACCGGTGCAACAAATGTCGGTTCAACAGAGGCCAATTCCATGGAATTTGGTTCCACCGATCAACAATTTTGAGGGCATTCCAAGACGAGTTGACCGACCACCGGTGCGGGGTGTCGAAAGCCACTTCAAGCCTGCGATTGCCAACAACCCATCACCGGTTGTGATTCCTCAATTATTAGGAGGTCGATCATTTGAGGTACGAACACAATCGATCTCCAGTTTACCCAAATATCACGGTTTGGCACATGAAGAACCGTATCTGCATATCGCCACGTATGATGCGTGGTGTAATACTATTGGGGGCCAGGGTTTCCCAGCAGACGATGTGAAATTGCTTCTTTTCCAATTCACACTCGAGGACAACGCGCAACAATGGTTTCACTCTTTGCCATCTGCTTCGATATTTACATGGCCCGAGATGCAGCAGCTCTTCCTGGATGAATTTTACACGCCCCAATGAACCAACAATGCTAGGAAAGGTATTCGAAACTTCCAACAGCAATCCGGTGAGTATTTTCATGAAGCGTTCAACCGGTTCAAAATGATGCTCAAGAACTGCCCACATCACGGTATACAATTGTGGGAACTGCTAAATGCCTTTCACGAGGGGTTAACAGACGAGGATGCTAGAGATCTTAGTTCCATCTCGGATGGCACTTTCGGTACAAATTACGAGTGTAGATTGGGACTACTTAGAGAAAATGGCAAGTACGTCAAAGCGAAAGGCTCAATCATCAAGAAGCACTCGACATTCAGTGGAAGGTGTGAAACTCGTGTGTTAATGCGTTTATATTATGTGATTTATTGCATTTTAGGCGATTATGTGTGTTGAATGTGATAACTACGAGAATTTGTGGTTTTACAGGTTAATTTCTTATATCGGTAAAGTTAGATGTTTGGCGATGAAGTGGAACACCCGTGGATGATAATCAAGGTATGTTACATTATTCGGTATTGATTTCGGGTTAGAAGATAGCTTGGAAGTGCGAGAAATGCAAAAGAATGAAGTCCAGGGGTCTATGTGTCATTATATGAAAGTTGTGATTTTGAAGAAAGTTGAGTTGTTAGTTGCGACGTAAGCTACGGTTGAACTGTAGCCTACGCTTGGGTGGTGATACATTGAAGAAAATGATCAGCAGCTATGTATCTTAGGCTACACTTCATCTGTAGCCTACAGTTCTATCATAACGAAACATATCAGCAGCTACGTGTTGTAGGCTACGATTCATTTGTAGCCTATGGTTCAACCAGACATAAAGAAACAGCCAGCACGATCTGTAGCCTACGGATCAGACCGTAGGCTACGACGGGAACAGCAAGGGCACGCGTATTGATATCTTGGACGGGTATAAAAGGGTTTTTAAAACCCTAAATCATCATCTTCGATTTGGGGACTAGTTTGGGGATCCAAGGCACGTCTTTAGCATATTTTTTCACTTAAAAACATCATTCTCCTCATCACATTAAGAAGATTGAAGATGATTTCAACCGTGACACAAGCTTTTGAAGATCAATCAACCGAGATGAGCAGCTAATTCTCTATGGTTTCCTCCGGGTGGAGGATTCTTGTAAGTGAACTAGGTTATGTGTTTGAAACTTTGTTAAATCCGGTAATCTAAGCATTCGATGCTTGTTACCGATTGATTTGATTTAGTTTATTTGTAAACGATTGAGTTTGCTTAAAACCTAGTTTTGATTCTTGTAAGTGAACTAGGTTATGTGTTTGAAACTTTGTTAAATCCGGTAATTTCACCCCCATGGTGTGAAATCGCATGGGGGATTGGGAACACTAAAAGAGTGGGGAACAGTGGGGAACCGACTCAAACGAACTCCAATTGGACTCATTCCAGCGGCATTGGAACCGGCTTGTCGAACCTTAACTAGTTCACGGCGTCCCTAGGTACAAGTGTGGTACATAGCTACTAGGAGGCGTATGGATATATCCTAGGTATATTTCTAGGGATAGATGTCGGGTAGGCCAACCCGCAACATCTTAGGTGGTTGTCACATCTATTTAGCTTATGGATACTTTTGTATGATTTGTTGTTGGTGCTACATTTTTTATTGTTATTCTTGTTACTACTTAGGGTCGTTCAAATTGCTCGACGCTCGTTCGGAAATTGCTCGGAAAATGCTCGTTCGATTTGACGCTCGGTTGTAAACGAGCCGCTCTGCTTGGTTCGGTTTGTAAACGAGCCAAGCATGAGCAAAGGTCCGCTCAGCTCGGTTCGGATCGAATTATTATTTTTAATTAGTACATCTATACTATATTAATAAGCATATCCGAAGGGCAAAAATGATTATTTGCCACTTTTTCAACATTTACAACACTTGGAAGCTATATATACAAGCCTGTTAAGCCAAAAAAAAAAACACACACACACGGGATCAGGGTTTCTAAGAGCATTCACATCCAACCCCCTAAAATTATACATACATTCCACTAAAAAACAACTCCTATATCAATATATTTCCACTAAAAACAAATACTTTTTCTCTCTCCTTTTCAATTAAATAATATTTTTATACATTTATCATTACATTTTTCTCTCTCCTTCACTCATAACCACTTTCAATATATATTAAAAAATTATAGTGGGTGAATAGTGTCCCCCAAATATACAGATGAACAGTAACATTTTCTCTCTCCTCCACTCATAAGTCATAACCACTTTTTATACTTTTTATATTTTAAAAACTCCACACTGAGAATATGATGCCTTGGATATGAATGCTCTAAAGCATAAAACTGGGCGGCCAGATCTTGGATTCAAGTTTGAATTCCCGCTGCTCATCCCTAAAAACCCATTTCCGCCTTCTTCTTTTCATTTGTAGACAAAGAACCAGAGAAAAAAATTGTAAGTTAGAGAGAAAGAGAGGAGAAGGAGAAAGAGAGGCAATCCTTCATCATCAACATCGCAGTGGTGGAGAACGAACCGGTATGGTTTGTTTTTCCGGCGTCCCCCTTTGATTCCAACGATGGTGAGGATAGGTGAGACGAGGACCGGCGGGGCGTTGATGGAAGTCTAGCCATCCAACACGACGATATGAACGGAAGCAACTATTAGGGTACCGGAGAGGTTACAAACGGACGATCTAACCTTGCATGCCCTGATATTTGTAGGAAAAGAATGCGGTTTTGTGAGATTTGCAAATAGGTAATCATGAATTCTAAAGTGAAATCTGTCCCGATTGAGTTTTCGACCAGTTTGGAAGTTTTTTCGTCAACTGTTGTCTAGAGATGGTTTATACCTGGTTCTATTTTTTTGACCGTATTCGAAAGAGGCGTATCATGTTGTAAGGGGACCGTAAATCTAAGCCTGCTAGAGTGTATGGACTTGAGCCTATTGCGAGGCACTTTATCCTTAACGAGGATGCAACGTTGTTTGGTCCGATGATGGATTTGGTGCAAGATGAGGTGACCATTAAGAGCTGGTATGTTTTTCATTGTCATCTCATATGGAACTGTGCAGGTTAATTTTTGACTTGATTGTTTGCAAATAATCCAGTTTCTAAGCACAAAATAGTATAACTTAAAGATGATCGTTTGCGTTTATGATGCAGGTGAAAAGTCACAACCTGCATACAGACAGGGTGGATGTTATTCAACATATGATCGGTCATTTTTGTCTTTAAAGCTCCCGCCAGCTGTAAAAATATTCAATGTCCCCGCCCGCATACATGCCGTTACTAAGGCCATGTGTAGTCATAAAGCCCCCAAATGGGCGTTATGCGCCATGTGGCATGCCACGTCACCCCGGGGCTTTATGGGGCTTGAGGCCGTAGTCATAAAGCCCTACCTCATCATAACCAAAGTGTAAAATGCAGGGACCAAAGTGTAAAATGCAGGGACCAAAGTGTTTTAATGCAGGGACCAAATTGTAAAATGCAGGGACCAAAGTGGAAATCTCCTTCTTCCTCGCGCCGCGAAATTTTTCACGGGGGTTTTCTTTTTTTTGCTCATGGCGCCCCTGGGGGCGGTGTGGGGGGCTCCATATGGGCGCTATGCCCTTGTTCGCGCTCCACTACAGGTAACCTAATTAAGGGTTAGTTGAGTAGAACATCCGGTTTTGCAGGATCTTTCTGTCATAGTTTTGTAACCGCCAAATGGGCGGAGGGCTGGGTAACACATTAATATGGATTCAAGTCAAAACAGTTATTTTTCTGGTACATACGGAAGTATTCGGGTCAGGTCAACATGAAACATTTCTTTCCCATAGTTTTTGGTAAACAAGTGATACAATGATAATGGTTACATGATATAATGAAATGATATAGGATGTTTTATGCATTAGTAAACGGGTCAAAGTTACCCATTATAGATAATTTTTTTTATACAAACCGTCTCGATTCATAACAAAATGTGTCAAAGTCACGATGAGTAAACTCTTGCAAGATAACTGGTTATTTAAAAGTGACTTGGAGTTTTGAGGCGATTGTACTGTCTCTAAATATAGTAGCCTCTAAGCCTATGGTATTGCAACTTGGTGTTTTGCTATGTGTATTCATATGGGTTTGATCATTTCCGGTCGTTTTGTTGAGTAACTGACAGTTTGAACATTCACACTTCATCGAGGTTGCTCTCGCATCATCAAAAAGTCTTTTTAAAGAGGTATGCGTAAGACCCCCCGTAACGGGGCGTTGTTTATAAAAAAAATTCAAAAAAAACGCTCGATAACGCCGGAAACCCCATTACATGGGGCGTTTCCGGGCGTTTTTTTTGAAAAAAAATGTTCCCGGCGTGGTTATAAAAACGCTGAACAATGTTGAATGGGCCAATCCAAACGGCTAGTTTTTAACGGCTAGTTTTTATTTATTTTTTTTTTTTATTTCATTTCCCCCTATATATATATATATACACTCAACCATTTTCAACCAAAAAAATCACAAAAACTCTCTAAAAAATACAAGCATTTTATAAAAACTTGATGGATTCTCCTAGTTCTTCCTCCATGCTAAACTATTGTTACCACGAGTTTTTTGCGGATGGCGATGGTTCAACCGATGAGGAGGTTGAGCAAGAGGCGGTTACGGGTGCTTGTAAACTAGCGATGAGATATGCCGAGCATTGTGGTCGCCCCCAAGCCAAAAAAGGTAAAAGAGGTTATATTGAATGAGACCGACGCGGGGCACATGATCGTTTGATGAAAGATTATTTTGATGAGGAGCCGACATATTCGAACGAAATGTTTAGACGTCGTTTCCGAATGAGTAAGCGGTTATTTCTACGTATAGTCCACGACTTGGAAGCCAACTACGATTTTTTTAAACAAAAAGCGGATGCGAGAGGGGAACTTGGATTTACCGGTATCCAAAAGTGTACCTCGGCGTTACGAATCCTTGCTTATGGAAACACTACCGACATCAATGACGAGTATCTAAAAATGGGGGAGAAAACAACGAGAGATAGCTTGGAGCATTTTTGTCGCGGTAAAATTCCTATACTTTACAATTTATTTTTTTAACATCGAGTATACTTTTATTTTTTTTGTCTATGTTTACAATTTCTATAATTTTTTTTTTGTGACTATTTTTTTTATAAAGGTATAATTGATGTGTACGGTGCGCGTTATCTTAGAACGCCCACATGGGACGACCTTCAAAAGATCTACGAGGTACATAATGCCGAGCATGGTTTGCCTGGTATGATCGGGAGCATAGATTGCATGCATTGGCGTTGGGATAACTGCCCGACTGCATGGCGAGGCCAACACACACGTGGTGACCAAAAAGGACCCACTATTATTCTTCAGGCGGTTGCTTCACAGGACCTTTGGGTTTGGTCGGCTTACTTTGGCGTGGTCGGGTCATGCAATGATATTAATGTTTTTGAACAATCTCCGCTGTTAGAGGAGTGGATTTCTGGCAAAGCTCCTAAAGCGTCGTTTTACGCAAATGGAAACTACTACCCTCATGGGTATTATTTGAGCGACGGAATATATCCTAGGTATTCGATTTTCGTGAAGACGTATAGTGATCCTATTGATGAAAAAAGAGCATATTTTAAAAAGGTTCAAGAGTCTTCACGAAAAGACATTGAGAGATGCTTTGGGGTTCTTAAACAACGCTGGCATTATTTGAGAAATCCTTGTCGTGCATGGAGCAAGCAAAAAATGAGAGATGCTATGTACGCGTGTATAATCATGCACAACATGATTTTGGAAGACGAAGGAAAGGCAATATGCCAGAATTATGTGCCAGAAGCCGTTCAAGAAGAGCATCCGCAGGCGTCAATGGAAGAAAGAGTGAATAATGCGCGAGAGTTGCGTTACGAACCGTACCATTCCCAGTTAATGGTTGATTTACTACACCACGCATGGTCGGTTCGGTATGTACCACCGGAGGGAGAGGAAGAAAGCGAAGATGAAAACTAGTCTTTTTTTTTAAATTCGGATTTTAATTTTTTTATTTGTAGTATTTTTTTTATTTAACCGGATTTTATGTTTTTTATTTGTAGTATTGTATTTTTTTTATTTAATAAAGTATTTAAAGTTTAAAAAAAATAATTGGGAAATGATTGCATGGGCATTATCTGAATAATGCCCCACTACACCATTTTATGGTATAATGCCCCTTGCTGACTGGGCTGACACATGGCGCAAAACGCCCCATGGTGGGGGCATTATAATGTTACACCATTACGCATGGTCTAACAAATTATTTTGCAAATGAATATAGAGTTTTGATGAGACACTTAACAGCTAAATTTGATTCTGGAAACTGTTAATACAGACGTGATTGAAAAGCTTAATGTTTTAGTGGAAATGACATGGCTTCAATGTACTCATGCTCTTGCAAGAGGTTACCGTTTTTGTATTAACTGTTACATTTGTTTCGTAGTTACTGTTTCATTACTATTCTTGTATATATATTCTGCAAAAGCTAAAAAAATGGGTTTGTTTGGCATCATCTTTAGGAAGATGACCTAATTGTTCTTGCCAATGGAGATGTATTTTCTCAAAGGCTCTGACCTCATAAAAGGGTTTGCTAAGATAACTGGTTCACCCTCATAAAAGCTTTAGCTGGAATAAATTTTTGGATGCTGACAGGAGACAAGAAGAATACAACCGTACATATTGATTTGTCATGTAATTTTGTTTCTCCGGGTAGGCCAAGCACATACACAAATTATATTTATATGCTTATAACATAGAATTGAAGCCTATCAACTTGGAATATTGTGAATGGTTGTTTATATAGAATTATATCTCTAACTTCTATGCTTAGATGTTGAGGTTTTGGCAACTTATTTACTAGAATTGTGCAGAACCAAAGGGACAACTTCTACTAATTAATGGGAAAATGGTGCTCTTGTAGGTTGTTTCTAATTGTCGAGCTATTGCTAAATGATTGTTGGAGCTAATTAGGGCTGTAAACGAATCGAACGTTCAGCGAACTGTTTGTGAACCGTTCGGCCGGAAGTTCGTTTATGTTTGTTCAATTAGCTTAACGAACGAACACGAACAAAAATTTCGTTCGGTTAGCTTAGCGAACGAACACGAACACAGGTCTCGTTCGTTCGACTGCGTTCGTGAACGTTTGGTAATATGTTCGTTTAATTATATTAAAAAATAATAAATAATAAACCTTTTATCTAAACATATTGAAAACTTAAAACCCTATTTTTCTAAGATAGCTAAAATTTGGACATTCTAAGACATTTTTGGGGATAATTATTTCTAAGTTAGTTAAACTTTATTTATCGTTTGGTGGTGTGGTAGACTTCTTGTGTTTCGATTTATCATTTAATGGTTGTATTTAACTACCTATATCAAATGTTTAAGGATAACAATGTATTCATTTTTTTTTCAAGTTAAATGTTCGTTTGCGTTCATTTTTATTTGCTTGCGTTCGTTTGTGTTCGGGAAGAGTGTTCACGAACTGTTCGTGAACAATTGAATTTCCTTAACGAACGAACACGAACATAAACTTATGTTCGGTATGCGTTCGTGAACAGTTCGCGAACATGTTAATTTCCTTAACGAACGAACACGAACATGACCTTGTTCGTGTTCGTTCGGTTCATTTATAGCCCTAGCTAGAATACACATTGGCCTTCTTATAAGTGATAGATTAGAGATTAGAGAATAGACTTGAAACAGAGAGCTCGCTTTATACATTTAATTTATAGAGTTGTAATGAGTTGGGAGATAAACTTAAAATTGAAATGGTGTTATGGTGGGTATACTTGTCAGCATATTTATATTATATACATAAAAAAGATTGCTTCATTGTGTGGCCATTATGCACATCCTTAGAATTAGTGTTGTGTTTTTCGTTGCATCGCGAATTTGGTTTTGGTTATGACTCAAACCGAACATCCCCGTGCATAGCCCTAAACTCATCAACTTAACAGATATGTTTCCCACCGTATCGCGCAGGTAAACAACTAGTATATACTAATACATATACACATACATATATATACACACACACCTATATATATACATACATTACACATACATATATCTTAAATATAAATTAATTTATAGTTTTATATTTATCACTCTATTAGATTTTGGTCAACTATGTACAAATTTACAGCTATATCTATACATACTAGCCCAATCACGACAATAAAAAAAATTAATATCAAGTCTAAACGTTAAACCCTAAACCGATAAACCACAGTCTACTCATCGCCTCAATGTTTAATGTCGTTACCCTAAGTCGATCGTCTCCTAGTCTTAACGTCATTGTTCGTGCAATATGATCATCGCCTCGTCCGCCACAACATTGTTATTCATAAGAAAAATATTATGCCATGAAATGTGTCTGTTTTTAAAGACATAAAAACCTAAGACCTAACATTGTCACCATCTCTCTCAGCAAATTTAAATCGGGCGGCACGGTTGTCCAAATCGCTTGAACTTCGCTCGACGCTTGCTTGGAATATTTACTGCTCGGAAAATGCTCGCTTGATTTGAGCATTGGTTTTAAATGAGCCGCTCCGCTCTGTTCGGTTTGTAAATAAGCCAAGTACGAGCAAAGATCCGCTCGGTTTAACTCGTGAACAGCCCTGTTACTACTAGAGCCTATTATTCCGTACTGTCCATTAACAATTTGAAAATAGTCATTTTAGTCTTGCCAAATAAAGCATTTGATTTACCCAACTTGGTGGTGAAGTCACATGTATTGTCTGCCAAAGAATCCAAACAAGAAATAAGACCACCCGTAGTGGGGCGTGACTTTTAAAAAAAATTGAAAAATAACGCCCCAAAACGCCCCCACTACCATTACATAGGGCGTTATTTTCTATTTTTTTTGAAAAAAAGGTGCTCCGGCGTTTTAATTAAAACGCTCAAAACTTGTTTGCTTTACCTGATATGTTTGACTAAGGGGGCATTTACTTGCTTTTCTTTTTGACAAGTGTATGTATCTGACATTATTTTGACAAGTGTAAAAGTATCTTTTTTTATCCTTTTTAATGATTGGAAGGGGCGTTATTGGAATAATGCTCCACTACACCACTTTTTGCTATAATGCCCCATGCTGACTGGGATGACACGTGTCGGATAATGCCCCATGGTGGGGGAATTAGACCATGTGTAGTGGTAACACCTTATAATGCCCCCACCATGGGGCATTATCCGACACGTGGCGTCCTAGTCAGCAAGGGGGCATTAGCAAAAGTGGCGTAGTGGGAATAATGCCCAAATAATGCCCCTTTCAATCCTTAAAAAAAAAAAAAAAAAAAACAAAGTGATTTCTCATTGGTGGGTCAAACATAAGTCAAAGCTCCAACAATGCAAAATGGCGTTTTAATAATCACGCCTGATTCAATTTTTTGGAAAAATAACGCCCGGTAACGCCGGGTGTAGTGGTTACCGGGGCGTTATAGGGCGTTTTTTTTGAAAAAATTTATAAATCACGCCCCACTACACACGGTCTTATAAGTTGTTACCACTACACATGGTCTAACAAGGGAATATGGGTGACACGTGTCGGATAATGCCCCATGGGTGACACATCCCATATTCCCTTGTTAAACCATGTGTAGTGGTAACAACTTATAATGCCCCCATCATGGGGCATTATCCGACACGTGTTATCCCAGTCAGCATGGGGCATCATAGCAAAAAGTGGTGTAGTAGGGCATTATTCCAATAACGCCCCTTCCAATCATTAAAAAGGATTAAAAAAAAGATACTTTTACACTTGTCAAAATAATGTCAGATACATACACTTCTCAAAAAGAAAAGCAAGTAAATGCCCCCTTAGTCAAACATGTCAGGTAAAGCAAACAAGTTTTGAGCGTTTTAATTAAAACGCCGGAGCACCTTTTTTTTCAAAAAAAAAAAAAAGAAAATAACGCCCTATGTAATGGTAGTGGGGGCGTTTTGGGGCGTTATTTTTCAATTTTTTTTTTAAATCACGCCCCACTACGGGTGGTCTAAGGCTGCTAGCTCCTTACTGGTTTGCCAAATAAAAAGTAGAGTTAAATGTCATTTTAGTCTCTGTGGTTTGGGTCATTTTGAAAGTTTAGTCCAAAGGTTTTATTTTTCAGCTGTGGGTCCAAAAAGGTTTCACCGTTGCCATTTTAGTCCACTGGGTTAACTTCATCCATTTTTTCTGTTAACGAGAAGGCCAATTCGATCATTTTTTCTACAAAATAAAACATTTGGACTAAACTGGCAAAATAGCCTAAGGTACATGAACTAAAATGGCATTTGACTCTAAAAAGTAAACTGAAAAGTCCACATAATAATTAATTGTTTCCGGAAGTTGCCTTTCTTGAAAAAAGAAGTCAATAACTTATTTTAAATTGTATATTGGAATTTATTTATTTTAATTACAATTGGGAGAAGAAGACTGCATTAAACTTCTGCTGTGGTGCCAGTTGTTCTGATTCCATCAATAAAGTAAGAAACAAAACTATGGCAGAATTGGTATTACCTCCACTTCTGCAGGTGATCTTTGAAAAGCTGGCTTCTCCTCTGCTTCAAACACTTGGTCAAAAATGTGGCCTTATGAGGATAGAACAGATCCTCCCCATGATCCAAGCTGTTGTCGAAAATGCTGAAAGGCGACAAGTTACCGACAAAGTTGTTAGAATATGGATTTCGCAGCTCAAAGATACAGTTGACCAAGCAGTTGACTTTCTTGAAGACTTCACAAACAAAGCACACCCCTATCTGCTACTGGAAGAAAAATACGACATGCCTAAGAAATGGTTGTCACTCAGATCCATATCTGCAAGCACAGAGAAAGTCAGAAAGGTTCTACAAGTTTTAGAGACGGCAAAGTTACAGAACCTGAATCTGAAAGAAGCTGTTCATGGTGCTAACGTGGTTTTGGATGAAGAACCGGCTACTGGATCTTTTGTTGTTGAATCTGAAGTATTTGGAAGGGGCAAGGATAAGGAAAGGATTGTAGAGTTGCTATTAAATGTTGATGTGGAAGGAAACCTTCCTTCCAGCAGTTTCTATAGTTGGCATTGGAGGCATGGGTAAGACTACTCTTGCCCAGTTGGCATATTTCGATGATAAGGTGGTTAAACACTTTGATTTGAGATTGTGGCTTTTTGTTTCTCAAACTTTTGATGTGGAGAAGATCAGAGATGGATGTAATCCAGTCCAAGTTTTGGCATATCTTACACAATAAGAGGTTTCTTATTGTATTTGATGATGTTTGGAATGAGGATGAAGAAAAGTGGGATAAACTAAGGTAACCCGGGGCACTCCGTTATTCTATAACGGAAATATAAATCAACGCGTGATGGGCCGCCGCCGGTTCTTCTTCAACGCGTTATTTTATAACGCAAACCCCGATTTCGTGATGTATTTAACGCGTTATGGTTTATTTTTGTGAGGGTATTTGTTGGTTGGGGGGAATTGTTGGGTGTGGTGGTGAGTGATGACCACCCCCACTAAAAATGGTTGTGAGTGATGGAAAAATGCTCAATGACATGGCGAAACTTGATTGGTGCTTGTGAGTGATAAATTCTATCACTAGTGAACCACCCCTTGTCCCCTAAGGCCGTTGTTCCAAGGTGGTGCGAATGGAAGCAAGATTCTTGTGACCACACGCAGTGAGAAAGTAGCTATGATTATTGATCCAAACCAGGTTTCCTCTTATTACCTCAAGGGTTTGGCTGACGATTGTCCAAACCAGCTTTACATACTTACATGTGCTGACTGTGAGTTATTGCAACATACAGCTGCCTGAATCCCTGGGTGATCTTCGGTGTTTAAAGTATCTTGACCAGTCTTATTCGGGTATCAAGTGTTTACCCATTCGTATCAACCTCCTGCGCTCGTTGCTGACTATCATCAACCTATCGGGCTGCTACAATCTCTACCTGTTGCCTGAATTGCATAATATGAAAAATCTGAGGCACTTAAACATATCAGGATGTGATAGACTGGCTCATATGCCTAATGGAATTGAGGAGTTACTTCAACTTCAGACGTTACCGATGTACATAGTGTCTCGTTTGAATAACCTGGGGGTACTAGGTCCTCTAAACCTTAGAGGAGAGCTAAAAATCAAACATTTGGAGAATGTACATACGACAGAAGAAGCAAAGGAAGCCAACATATGGAAGAAAAGGCATCTCACATCATTAGGTTTGTGTTGGGGTAATGCTGACAGTAATCTCATTATGAATCCTACTTCAAAAGGCAGTCTCTCCTGGTTGCATATGGGAAAGAAAGATGTCGAGCCCCAACCTTCAGAACCAAACTCAATAAGGGCCATGGATGGTAAGCTAGCTGAAGAGGTTCTTTCCTGCCTCAAACCACACGAAAACGTCAAGAGTCTGCATGTGTTAGGCTACCCAGGATTTGCATTTCCTAGGACATTTTCTAAATGGTTGCTTGCGAAGTTGTCTACTATTGAGCTGATAAACTGCGGAGAGATTTTGTGCCTGCCTGCCTACATTAGGTCATCTTCTCGTTTGAAGACACTCAGAATGGAAGGAATGAATAAGGTTGAAAAAATTGGCCTAGAGTTTTATGGTGAAAATAGCATTGTGGCATTCCCATCATTACAAGAGTTGCAGCTCAAAGATTTCCCAGTTCTGGAAGGCTGGTGTGGTATCGACGACGACAACAGAAGTATATTTCCATTATTGAGAAAGTTGTCCATAAAGAGTTGTCCGAACATGAGTCAGGCACCCATATTCTTGTCACTTCAACACTTGTCGCTGCACAGTTGCAGCCCAAGAATACTAGACCCCGCCAGCAAGTCAACTTCACTCTTGACACTTGTAATTCAAGACTTTGCTGAGTTATTATCTTTACCGGAAAAATTGTTTGAAAATAATTCTCTTCTTGCTTCCATCGATATCATATCCTGCCCAAATCTTCAATCCCTACCTATGGAGTTCCAAAACCTAAATTCTCTCCAAGCATTGACCATTCGTTGGTGTCAGCGTTTATCTTATTTGCCAAAAGGTTTCCATAAACTTACCGCTTTGAAGTCATTAGAGATCACTGAATGCCACAGCATTAGTACATTGGGCGAGGAGATTGGAGGTTTGAAATCTCTTAAAACATTGTCCATTGAGAACTGCAGCAGCTTGGGTTTCATATCCTTGGGGCTGCAGCATCTCACTTCCCTGGAGCACTTGACCATTATGTACTGCTCCAATCTAGCCTCTCTGCCTGATGGGTTCCAGAATCTTAATGCACTCAAACGGTTGACTCTCATAAATTGCCCCGAGCTGCAACTTCTACCGGAGAGTCTCAAATTTGCCAACCAACTGCAGAGTTTACAACTCCACAGTTGTTCTAAGCTGGGTAGTTTGCCAGAGTGGTTTGATAACTTTTAGTGTCTACATCATTGGCAATTTCAGATTGCCAGAATGTGGCTAGTTTGCCAGTGGGCCTTCGACGCCTTACTGCACTCCAGCACCTGTCTATTCATCAGTGTCCTGTTCTCGAGCAACGTTGTTGGCCCAAGAATGGTGTAGACTGGTGGAAGATTGCTCATGTTCCCCATGTATACATTCTCTGACATGAGATTTGTTTAGGAATGAAATTGAACAAAATAATTGTATTCTGCTGGTAATATAGAGTGTTTTTACTTGTACCTTATTCTTTTATAAATCTGCTAACATATTGTGTATGGTATAAATAGTGTAAGCAACTGATAAGTAAACACATCATGTTACGTCTTTCTTGCATTACCTGCTTCAATACTCCAACGCCGTTAGTACCGTCACCACACATCAAAGTTATCCGTCCGGATGATTTAAAAGTGGTCACTATGAGTTCCTTTTGTTCTGGTGCCACCCATCACATACAGAATCCCACTGACAACAGCAGAGGTCTGAACCAACATTTCAAAGCAATCACCTCCGATACAAAGGTCATGACCCAAGGCTAAAGCCTCAACCGTTTCTTCACTGCAAGTAACATGGGCGTATAAAATTATCTCAAATAAAAGCAGAGTTTATAACCGCATTACCTGTAACTCACGATCTCCTTTTCGTCAGGTGAAACCCATTCAAATTGTTGCTTGTTCTTTGTCGGGACAAGAATTAATGCGGGTTTTGATAATATATTAACTTGACGAGCAACATGGCAAGCCGTCAATGCTTGATCACCACCAGTAATCATAACCTGAATACAAATGCCCGGTCTTTGTAAGAAACAGCATAAAAGAGTCCAGTTTGTTACGTTATTTATTTATGTTTTTAGTATCTTAACTTTGATTTCTAGTTTGAGGGTATTTTTGTTATTTTCTATTATGCAAGGGGTATGATTGTAACTTGCATATCTATTTATGTTAAACGTATGAAGGAATAAGGGAGCAGATTTGGTGAATTATCTTTCTCTTTAGCTTCTTCTCCTCTAAATCTGTTCTAACCCTATCAAGGGTATCAGAGCCGTTCCGACTCCTCATCGGAACACCTTGCCGCCGCCGCCATGACCCGCAACCAAGAAGTCGACAACACCCTCAAATCCCACGATAAGGCGATCGCTGATATCCAAACTGCCTTAGCCGCTTTGATGAAACAACAGGAGCAATCATCGAAGCAACAGGAAGAAATCTTGAAGGCTGTCTGTGACAAAGGAGTTCAATCGTCAGGCAGTTCCTTCGGGTCCTTCTCCGGCCCAGATGGTGACTTACGAACATCCAAACCATTCCGTATCGGTAAGATCGACTTCCCTAAATTTTCGGGGGACGATGTTGAGGGATGGGTCTATCGCTGCGAACATTTTTTTTCGATGGATGACACCCCTGATGACTCGAAATTACGTTGTGCTGCGGTTCACTTGGAAGGCGATGCCCTCCAATGGCACCGTGCCTATCTGAAGACCCGTAATGCCACGGTTGCCGAGGTCCCATGGGCGGACTATGTTCGTTCGATCTCTGCCCGTTTTTCTGATGCAATGTTTGAAGACCCTATGGAAGAGATTGCATCTCTCGTTCAACTTACTGATAACGCCAAGGGTCTACAAGAATATAATTCAGGTTTCGATCGCTTGCTTAACAAGGTTACCGTTAGCGAACCTTATGCTGTTAGCCTATATTTGAAGGGTTTGAAGCCGGAAATAAAAGGGCCGGTAAAGATGTTCAAGCCTCAAACACTACGTGAGGCGTATGGGTTAGCAAGAATTCAAACTATCAACAACACATGCTTGATGAAGCGTTTCAACGTTGTGGAGGATGGGCTACAACCCGAAGATGTCAAAATAACACCTCCGGTTAACGCTTCAAAACTTCCATTGCTACAACCTCCAAACGTGTCGCCAAGTAAACCAGGAACGCTTAGCTTGAGGCGTTTGACGAGCGATGAACTTGAATTAAAAAGGGCAAAGGGGGAATGTTTTTGGTGTACCGAAAGGTTTGTTCCGGGCCACAAGTGTAAGAACAAACAACTTTACATACTAAAGGTGATAGATGATGATGATCCGACACCGAATGAGCTGGTTGAAGATGATGGAAACAAAGTTCCTTGAATCACTTTTTGAGGACAAAAAGTGGGTTAAGGAGGGAGTATTGTTACGTTATTTATTTATGTTTTTAGTATCTTAACTTTGATTTCTAGTTTGAGGGTATTTTTGTTATTTTCTATTATGCAAGGGGTATGATTGTAACTTGCATATCTATTTATGTTAAACGTATGAAGGAATAAGGGAGCAGATTTGGTGAATTATCTTTCTCTTTAGCTTCTTCTCCTCTAAATCTGTTCTAACCCTATCACAGTTACTTATGTCTTAGACACGAACTTGATACAAATTTTAACCAGATGTGGGAAATTAGGCCCGCTTACGTAATATTGTTCAGTTTAGGTTATGTTTCATCTCAAATGGGTCGAATCAGACTCAGACTGAAAGGGTTAAAAGTCACCCTAAGTCTATATTCAATACAGACAGCTTCCTAACTCGTTTTTTCAAATATTTAGAGTATCATTGTAATAATTTTTTTAATTTTAAGAAACTTAAAAATGTTTGCACTACGGATAAATGACTTGTTTCAGCCCGAACCCATTTTGACTGGTAAACCAACCTGCCTGACCATCACTGTGACACGCGAAAGGATAATATATTGAAGAGCCAACAGTGTCACGCGAACTTTATAGGCATTCTTTAGTAGAGCAAACATTATGTAACTGTACAGAAATTAAAACAATAAATGAAGAGGACTAAATCAGTACCACTCACCAAGTCATGTGACGACCTTTTAAGTTCAAGTAAAACGGCAGCAGAGTCTCCTCTGATGGGACAATTAAATACCTGAAGTTTGTCAGATAATAGCAAATATGTCAAAAAAAAATATATGATTGGTAAAAAATGAGCACTTGATGTATATTCATACCGCAAAACCGGCAAACGTGAGCCCACTTTTGACTACTTCTCTGTCCAAGTTTCTAGCTTCACTTACCTATTACCATATACAAAAGGAAAAGACTATGTGCAGAAAGTTACAAAGCATATAGAAAGTCAAATTAATTTATTAACGTATATACACACAAACAAGAGGTCTCTAAACTGCAAATAGTAAAAAAAAAACAAAAAAAGATTGGTCACCATCATATCAGGAAGAGGCTTATAGGCTAAAGCCAGTATACGGAATCCTTAACGCGTGTTTCTCTTGTAGGTGCTTACACAGAATGCCGGTACATCATTTAGTCTTCTTGTATGATCTCTGGTGCACCCTGAAATACACCAACATGTCCTATGAATTAAGCCTAAACAAAGTACAAATGACTGATTGATATTCACTTTTTACATACCTTTACAAACACATTAAATTGCTCTTCTGTACGAACCACAACAGCCATTTGTTGGAAATTTAGTGAAAATGAGTTTTTCACTAAATATTTTGGACATGAATAATATTTATATATGTGTTGTATAAATAATTATTTATGGGTTTGTGTTCAAACTATGTCCAAATAGAGCTAAGATGAATGAGATATCGAAGCTTGAAGTTGTATGTTTGGAACAAACAAAGATGAGAAAAATGGATTGAGATTTGTCATCTTGTCCCACATAGGTGGATAGACAAAACTTAAAGTGGTATATAAGGAGGAGCACTCCTTGAAGGCAAACACTAGTGGGGACCAAAGGGTGCACCGCACCTGCACATATGCGCGCGTGATGTGGGTTATAAGCCCAATGTGGTGCGCTTTGAACTTCGCACACCGCCTTTGTATTTTTGTCCATGAGCGCGTGGTCAGATACATGGCGGGTCCGCTTATGGCGCACCCTTGGGTGGCGTAGGCGGATGCCTTGGCATGGCGCATGGCGCACGTCATTGGCTATGGCGAAGACTGCAAGTGGCACGCGAGTATGGATGGTGCATAACAAGGTGGCATCCTGGTATGCATAGTGGCATCCAATTAGCGCGTGGCGCAAGAAGGTGTGTCTCCGCGGAAGCGTAGTGCAGGCTCAACTAAGGCGCGCCTGCATGCGCGTTCGACCGGTTAAACCAGTCTACTTACTAGAGAGTTAATGTTAGACGGTTTCCACTAGTGCCATAAGTTGAATGGCAGTTTCTTTTTACTACCACTTAATATCCATTAAGTTAGAGTTTAACCCTTTTTATTACAAGATTAATTATCTTGTTAATTACAAGATTAATGATCTTGTTAATTACAAGATTAATGATCTTGTTAATTACAAGATTAATGATCTTGTTTATGTCACCATTAAGAGGGTTGAATGAGTCTATGCATCTAATTATAAAATGAATATGGTTTATTCATTTGTGTAGAAGAAGAAAAATAGACACAACAAATTGGTCTTTTGTTCCTTGAAAATTTAGAGAGGAGCACTCTCTAAATTATTCTTTTCTCAACTTCATATTTGCCTAATTGTGTGAACACCAAATTATACCCGGTGCTATCTCGGGCATGAGAGTCATCTTCGGCAGTACACATACTGTTCCGGTTGTTGTACCCTGGGAGACAGACCGTCTGAGAGGAGGCGCGGAATCTGTTTTAAGGGAAGCGTGTTGAACACGTGCCTCAACCAAAAACCGTCAACAATTTTGCTTGTCTTGTAGCGGAGTTTTGATCTCGTAGATGCGGTTGAAGTTTTCCAGAGACATTGGCTTTGAATCAAGATTGGTACAATTATATTGTATTTTATATTCGTTTATTTAATTTTTGTAACCGATATTGTACTAGTCGAATTTCCCACAAATAACGAGAGTCTCGTTATTATATATTTTGTAATACATTTTATAAAAAGTGAACCTAGTTCCTACACCATTCTTTTCAAGTGGGACGCAAAGTGATGTCTCTGAATAGCACTGCCACCTCCTCTGGTAAAACACAGATAGCATCAACTACAAAAAGTGATATGGCAACTAACTGAATCGTAAGCTATAGAAAAACTAGTGAACCATTTTACTTCTTAGGCATGGCCTTCTCGTCAGATTTATAACTCCACTCTATCCCCTTGATTGTAGCCTTCTCAAGCGGATCACCGACCTACAAGCAACAGTATCACTATATAAGTATAGGCCACAACTAAGGAGCTGAACTAAAACATTGAAGAGATTTTTATGGACAGCTAGGCCATATGCATCAGACGGCTCATAACATATCAGATAAAAAGCACAGTATGTTGCACAATAAAGATATATCTTCAAGGAAATTTCTTGTCAAACAAAAAGCACTTAAAAAACAAAACTGGTTCTTATATCCTTGAATGTTTTCTGAAGGGAACACCTATGATATGCAGAAACAACTGCTTTAAAACATATCTTTATCTTTATCTTTACTTTACTATCTATACTTTCTATAAAAGGAGAAATCCAAGTGACATAAGAAAAGCTGATGTGTCAGCAGGAGAGGGTGTCCAACAAGGTTTTTCTTATCTCATTATTACATCATAAAGCCTAATATTAAAAGACTATAATAATCAAGTTGGCCCACATCAAACCACTGCCTTGTGTATTCAAGTGTTAAAGGTCTGGCCCACATTCCAAAGGGCAAACCACTGCCCAGATACAATGTAGTAGCAGATGGTTCCTTTGGTAAACGTATATCTAGCAGCAGATGTGTCTAAATTGCGGATAATTTGAATTTTAAAATGCATGGGGATATGTAATTTTCAATTAATGCATCTCACTCGCCAATAAAAATCTGTTGAGATTCAAAATTCTGGCTGCACATTCAAAATTCAAAATTCAAACCCTATATATTCTAACCCTATAAATAAAGGTTAATAATCTGGCTCGACATTCAACTCTCTCCCGCTCACATCTATGAGCGTGTCGCTGCCTCTCAAATGCATCTTTCTCGTGATTCAGCCGCTAATTTCCGATTACACTTTTTTGTTCGAATGTTTGGTGATTATGTTTACATGTTATCGTTCCAGTATCATTGTTCCAACATCGTCGTTTCAATGAACTTTCCCATCACAAATCAACCTTTCAGTATCGATGTTGCAGTATCATTGTTGCAACATCGTGATTAGTTGCATGTGATATCTTCTTCGATGGGAGACTTCCATGGTTTTATAGAAAGTATATATAGATTCGTGCAATATCGTGAAAAGTCAGATGTAGTACAACAGTTCTGTTTCGCCCTTTGCATGTTAGGTGTGTTTCTTATTTTAAGATGTAGTACAACTGTTGATGATGTTCAGAGTTTTTTATAGACATTGAAATTTTAGAATATTTTAAGATGTATGTTTATATTATTAAAATGAGCTATTACATAGAAAAATACAAATTTAAAGAAATATTTATAAAGGATTACACGCTAGAGTTAACACTTGCTAGGATTTCATAGACTCTGGCCTTTCTCCATGTGATTTCATGTTCTCTTTTGATTTTCAGGTCAGTTAGCATGTTGCAGATTTTCTGATCCTGTTTTAGAAGTTGTGTCGGAAACTCCTCTGCATTCTTCTAGAAATCTGATGTAGGAGAGTGGAGGACTTCATCGAGCAATGCTATGCTGTTCCAGGTTTTGTTGTAATTAGTGTCATTTATTATGTCGACTTTCCTGTTTAGTTCTTCGTCTGTTCTTTGTTCTTTGAGTGACCACATGGAGAAGTGTGTTTTAACATTGCTGGTGTCTGACCAGTGGTAGAAGCTGAAGTTTGCCATGTAGATTTTTTGTTGGTTTTCTGATTTGGAACAATTTTTGACAGAAAGTGATTTGTAGGACAATTTGTTGATGTTTTGAATCAAAAGTAATCATCGGTCTTTTATAGAGTTTAAAAACGCGTCTACATGGTAAATGAAGAGTTTAATTGTAATTGTGATAATCTGCTTTAGTTCTTTGAACTTCGAAATTTTGTCCCTTGGGTTTCTTGGTATTTAATTTTACAGTTTTCCCATAAAAGTTGGGGTTTGGAAAAGTGTTTGCCTTAAAAGATTGCTGTTTTGAAATATACATTAGAGTTAATTATTGTTTTCGTCCCTATGGTTTGTCAAAAATCACTATTTCAGTCCATTAGTTTAAAAATTACGATTTCAGTCCCTGTGGTTTCACTTTCGTAACCATTTCAGTCCACCTCGTAACCATTTCAGTCCCTGTACTTAACATAATAACGGATTGAAATGGTTACAAAAGTGAAACCACGGTGAGTGAAATGGTTACGAAAGTGAAACCACAGGGACTGAAATCGCAATTTTTAAACTAATGGACTGAAATAGTGATTTTTGACAAACCACAAGGACGAAAAGAGCAATTAACTCTATACATTAATTAATATGTTTATATTAAATGTACATGTTTTCATAATACCAAATTTCAGTATATAAACTCATAGTCACTTCACCTGTTTTTCATCACATTTCCTACGAAGATATCATAATTTCAGGAAAGTCGAGTAATATAGTTTATTCAAATGGCATCATTCACAAATACAAAATCAGATGATTTCAAGCAGCGTTTTGTCAGGCAAATCGAGGAACAGGTGTATGAAGATAGGGCTACTCTTCAAGAGTTGAAGAGATGTTTTGATGGATTGCACGTTGGCCTGTTCACTAGAGAGCAGGTTTCCAGAGATCTTATGCGGATGCCTTCAACCTCTGTTCGTGAGCTTTGTGTTGTCAGTAATATAGAGTGCGGTGATAGAGACGTGGAGTTCATGGCGATGTTGAAGGACATACATCGAGAGGTTCAGCAATCGATGGAGTTGAAGCTAAAGTTTCTTAATTCTTGCTGTTATTGTTAGATTTGAAAATTAATATTGTTCAGTATTGGAGTTTTAGTTTTAATGTTATGAATAAATGAATAAATTTTAGATTATGTTCATGTTGAATTGTGTTTGAACAAGCTGTGTTTTGTTTTTAGTTATTTAGTGTTTGAGTAAGATTTAGATTATGTTCATGTTGAATTGTGTTTGAACATCTGTTTGGTAAGTCAACAGATGTTTAATAGTATGAAGGGTTGGTTTGATGATGAACAGATGATAAAAAGATAAAACAAATGTTTAGAATTTGATCAGAAATAGCAGTTTTTTGAAGAATTTGTGCTCCTGCAAATTACAGAGAGTCAATACTTTGAGTTGTAAAAGGTCTGTTGTAGTTAAAGTTTGGCAAAAGAGAACATTTGCTGATGATGAAACAACTGTGTATTCTAACGACTGTTGACACTAACAGTGGTTGGGCTAATGATGAATAAGTATTATTATATAACGTCTGCTTTAAGTATTATTATATAATTTTGTTTATCAATAACAGTTTTTTCGAAGAATTTACGGTATATTTTGGTGTTATAAAATTTGTGTTGTAGCTAAAGTCTGACAAAAGAGAACATCTGCTGATGAATAAATGTCTGAAGATGCAAAGGTCTGCTATGGTTCAACAGATGTTAACGAACAATAGATGATATTAAATCTGAAAATGCTTAACAGAGGGTTTGATACTAACAGTGGTTGGGCTAATGATGAATAAGTATTATTATATAACGTCTGCTATAAATATTATTATATAATTTTTTTATCAACAACAATTTTTTGGAAGGATTTACCGTATATTTTTGTGTTATAAAAGGTGTGTTATAGCTAAAGTTTGACAAAATAGAGCATCTACATAAGAATAAATGTCTGAAGATGTAAAGGTCTGCTATGGGTCAACAGTGGTTGATAAAAATGATGAATAAGTATTATTATATAACGTCTGCTATAAGTATTTAATCCAATAGTTTTTTTTATAAACAACAATTTTTTGAAAGGATTTACCGTATATTTTTGTGTTATAAAAGGTGTGTATTTGTGTCTAAAGTCTGACAAAAGAGAGCATCTGCTGATGAATAAATGTCTGAAGATGCAAAGGTCTGCTATGGGTCAACAGATGTTAACGAACAACAAATGATATTCAATCTTAAAATGCTTAACAGAGGATTTGATACTAACAGTGGTTGGGCTAATAACAGATGTTAGAATTACGACTGTTGAGTTACACCGATTGAAAAAAACTGTTTTTGAAATTTCTGCTTGCCTAAAAATACATCCACTATTAAAGGTTACCATCTGTTGTCATAATTTTTGTTTATGCTAATGACTGTTGATTTACTAAACTGCTGACTGTCATCTATTATGACAACAGAGGTTCTGACGTGGGCAGATGTTAGCTAAAAATAAAACAACTGTGTGACTCACACTGTTCCCAACGACCAACAGAGGTTTCCAAACAACTGTCATCGGTTGGCGCAAGAGAGCTTCTCACGTGGACAAATCTTAGCCATCAAATATTTGTAATTACCGCCACGTCAGCATTCACTTCTTCTCTCTATATAAAAGTTGTTTTATCCCTAAATCGAGGTTCTACCACTGTAGTCTCGAATTCAAAATTCTTAAAAACAGTTTTCAAATATTAAAAACCTTCCAATTTAAATCCTGTTTCATCCCCAAATCACCATCTTTTCCGATCATGTCTCTGAACATCAAAAACCCTCACAACTACCTCCCCATCTTCGAGAAAACTAGCAAAAATACCAGCTATCACTCAATAATTGACCTTTTAACGTCATCGAAACACAAATCAATTCTTACTACTGATGCTCCGGTTCATAAAGAAACACTCCGACAATTTTGGTTTAATTCTGAAATAGAGGCTGAAGATAATAATCCAGTTGCCATCACATCTAAGGTCAAGGAAAATGTGGTACGAATTTCTCCCTTTACAATTTCCACTACATTTGAATTGGACGACTTGGCAGGTAAGATCAAGTTTGAAAAATTTGAACTTCATACAGAGTTCATTGAAAGAGGGTATGATGCACAATTAAAGGAAGTTACTATCTACAAACGAAACTTCCCTCCGCCAATGAAATTTTTGTTTCATACTCTTTTAATTTGTCTCTCAGCCAAGACCACCGCATTTAATGAGACACCTTTGAACATTCAGTATTTGGGTTATGCTATTTTAACAAAATCTGATTACAATTTATCAAAATCACTATTTTCTGATTTGTTGAATAATGTGAAAAATGTGAAAAAATTGAAAAAAGGTGTTCGTAGTAATGCTTTTTTGTTGTATCCTAGACTTCTAAGCTTCTACCTACGAAAACAAGTGTCACAAACAGATTTTGAACAAGGTGTAGCTTTTCAAATAAATAGTCTTACAAGTAAAACTTTTACTAAACTTATGGATAAAGAGTCAAAAGTTTCAACAACTGTAAAAAAGGGAGATGAGCCTCTTTTAGATACGTCTGCATCAGTTGCTCAAACTTCTGTTGGTGAGCGAACTGCTCATGCTGATCATGACACCACAACCGGTGTTGTGAAACACACACCAGAAAAACGCAAAAAGAAAGCTGTCACATCCAAAAAGTCCATCAAAACCAAACAAAATAAAAAGGTTCCTCTGGAAGATGAGATTCCAGAGGTTAATGCAGTGACAACACAAATGTCACTTGAAACCACTACTGCTACTACTTCACAGTTATTGGAAAGATCTCAACCCATCCAAACTCCTCATGTATTGTCACAAAAGGATCATGTTGTAAGTACAGGGACACCACAACATGAAGTAGAGCTTTCATATGAAAGTATGTTTAAAAGTCCCTCTCCTAGGGCAATCACTCTTTCTACACCACAACCCTCGGCTCAAGTTCCATTAACAATATTACCTCTGTTAGAAGCAATTGAATTTCAGAAAGAAAACAGTTCCTCTAATGCACACATTACAGATAGTAGATCGCAACAAATGACTGCGTCTGAACCAATTAAATCTTCTATTCTACAAATAGTTGAGGATGTTATCTCCGTTGAGTATTACGAAACTCTTGGTGGTAGTTTAAGTGGAGCAGCGACTACAACTGTTGAACCCATTGGTGATCATTTGGACAGTGGTTACATCATTAAGACTCTTTTGAAGGCAACTACTGATGAGGTTACAACTGTAATATCTGCTTCACTGGGAAGTCCCCAGAATGAAGAAAAAGGTGTATCTGTTTCTGATGATATGGAGACTTCTCCTATTATCAAAATAAAAACAATCACTACAGGTGGCAATTCAGATGATCCTATTAAAGTAGGTGATGAATTTACTTATAAGGATTTGACGGTTAGAGTGTCTAACATTGAAACAGATGTTGCTGAAATGAAAGAATTGATTAAGCAGATGATAGAGCTTTTTAAAAGTCAACCTAGCAGACAGGAAATTGCCAATGAGCTTTGGAATTCTATGCAACCCATATTTCAAGTTCAGAGGAATTTGGCTGAAAGTAACCGCAATTTCAGTTTGCAATTTATCAGAAATTTGGTTGATGCCAGGTATAAAGACACACAAGCAGACATTATGAACATTAAGGAACATCTGTTGGAACTTACTGGCTCCACTTCTACATCAATTTTTGAGAAAGATGATGATGATGATAATGATGCCAAAAAGGGGGAGAAAGATTCATTGAGAAAGTTGCCACCAGATTCAAAAGCTAATCCTACATAAATTGTATTGCCTGCTCAACCTAAATCCCAACCTTCTCCAAAAAAAACCACTACAAAAGAAGGAGAAAATACCTTCCACACCATCATCACCCATTTTGTCAATAGATGCTGGGAACACAAAAGTATCAGCAGATGTTTACCAAACAGGTGCTGAGACACCAGTTGTTTCAGCAGAAGTTTCTCAAACATCTGCCATGATCATTTTTACTACACCAACCACAATCCAAGCATCTCCAATGTCACAAAGATTTCCCATACATTCATCTTCACTACTAAACCAGAAATCATCTCCACACGTAAGAGAAAAACTCATATCGATAGAATCACAAAAATGAACAATGATCCTCTGGTAAAGCCAACTCAATCTAATTGGAAGAAAGCCAAAACAGTGGATTCAGATGAGGTATTGAAGTTTAACAGAATGAGAGCAGAGCTTGTGGCTGCTGATTATGGTCCAGTTAGATCAATTGCCAGATGGTCTAAACTGAAAATTGTTGAGACCTACAAAAAACTGGAAGAAGATAGAGCTGAACATTCAAATGTTCTTCAAAAGTCAGTGTATCCTACAACTGCTGCTCTGTCTCCGAAAATCGGTACTCCAAAAAACCTTCTCTCGTCATCTGATTTGTCTGAATCAATTGTAAATTTAGTTAGCAGAACACAATCACCAAACTCATCTTCAATAATTCTTTGCCCAAGAAAACCAACTGATCCAAAAATATTAAAGTGGAAGTCATGTTCAAAAACCCAAGTATTGACTTTGATCAGATCAGATGGTAGTGTTGAAGAGATTAAAATGGATAGTGCATATAATCTGAATGCATACGATCTCCAAGATTTGTTGGACCTTCAACTTGAGAGGGATGATGAAGAAGACATGTTCTCCCTGGACTTTGAATTACAATTCAAAGGACAAATTAGGGAGATGTTGATGAGAAATAAAAATCAGTAATAAAGAAGGGTTTTCATATCATCTGTTGTATAGGGAGATTGTTGAATCAGCATCTGTTACATTGTTTGCAGTAGTATATTTAATCGGATCACAACATGTAGCGAAGGACATGTTGCTGCGTAACAAATTCTTGAATGAGGTTTGATGTGTGTTGTTTAGGCAGGTGATCGTATGTTCTTAGTTAATGTTTGTTAAAGTTAAGTTGTATTTGAATTTTATTAAGTTTGTTAGACATCTTTCATATGTACTCTCTTTTTTGAATAAGAGAATTGAAATAATCATATATTACTGATGAAGTTTATTAAGTTTGTTAGACATCCTTTAGACATCTTTTATTAAGTTTGTTAAATAGCTTTTATATTTACTTATAGTTGTTTTTTAGCTATAATAGATAACACGTTTTGCTACAATATCTATACACATATCTATATGTTCTGTCAATATGTGTTATGCATGGTTTTCTAAGAAACAACCCGTGTTTGCACACGGGTCTACCGCCTAGTATCTAATACTAATAAAAGAATACTTTTAATGCCACATGGCATTATCTCATCTAAGATCCTTCTAATTAATGCCACATGGCATTTTCATCTTTAATTCATTTTTAATATATAATAATATATCTAATTCTAATTTATGATGTTATTAATAATATATAATAATTAATATCTATTTCTAATATATGATTAAAAAAATAAATAAGTGTTCTATAATATTTAAAACTATGATTTTAGTACTTATTAAAATAAAATAGTTTAAATTACAAAAGGAAAAAAAAAACAAAAACGGTTATCCATATCTGAGATTATCTATAAAATCAATATATGGGTTTTTCTAACATATAAATAAAAGCTAAAAAAGAGTAACTAACCAGAGGACTACCTCGCAACAAGAAAAAACTTTTATTGAACTCGGTTTTAAAATGATAGACGAAGAGAACTTATGGTATTTCACTATTATGGTATTTCAACAAGAAAAAACTTTTACATGTTTTTCAGTATTCAAATTTTGTAACACACGACTATTATGGTATTTCACTATTATTAATTAAGATTGGTCAGTTTTTATGATAAATTCAAGTTAGTTGTATACTTGTATGAACCATTATATGGTAATGGAAATTCGTATATATAAAGTTTCGTTACTAATTAACATAGGTCGTTAGTAATATAAAGTTTTTTAAAGATTATATAACCATATCATTTATATTATACAAACTCGTGTAATACGCGGGTCTATAAACTAGTAATATAATAAATGAAAATCTTTGAGGGCACGTGTCACATTTTGGTGCCTCCTCACCCTTATTTTTCTGCCTCTCTCTCCTATTATATAAATAATAATATTAAATCACAATTTTCCCGTTTCTCTGTCCTATTAAATAATATTAAATCATCTTTTTTCCGTTTCTCCTCCTATTAAATTAATAATATTAAATCATAATTTTCCCACTTCTCTTATTTGTTTAATAATTTCTTTCTCAACTAATTATTTTAGTTTTTTGGCTTATTAATAACAATAATATTTGAGTAAACTTCAATTTTCGTCCTTGTGGTTTGCTAATTTTAACACTTCCAGTCCAATAGTTTAAACATTGCATTTATCATCCATTAGGTTTCCTGATTTTAACAGTTTCAGTCCATTAGTTTCCTGATTTTAACAGTTTCAATCCACACCACTGACACTGGTGTGGATTGAAACTGTTAAAATCAGGAAACTAATGGACTGAAACTGTTAAAATCAGGAAACTAATGGTTGATAAATGTAATTTATAAACTATTGGACTGAAAATGTTAAAATCAGCGAACCACAGGGACGAAAATTGAGGTTTACTCATAATATTTTATTGATTTAACCTCGTGCGTTTCTAACCTAACAATGAATAAAAAATCCTTGAACTGAATGGGTTTTACCTCACCGCACTGCCATGCCTTTGGGCGAGTGTTCACGGGCTTCTGCCCTAGGTGAGGGTTTTCCCCAGTTCGGAGACGAGTGTATCTCGATGTGGTGACTTTCGCCAGTAGCCCATTTGGAGGATTCGTTGGTCGTTCAAAAAAAATAATGAATAAAAAACCAAGGTAAGATGTTATAATATACAAATAGTACATCAAAGTTCATTTTTTAAAGACATATGTTGACGACTGTATAACAACCATCAATCTGAAAATACTTATCTAGACTCATAAGACACCGCCAAATATTATTAAGAGTTGGTTGTTAGTATATTCTAGACACCGCTAAAAATTCCGCCACTGTCTGCCAAACTTGTAAGTTGTAACTGACATACCATGTCATCAGATGTCAATGTTCCCGTCTTGTCAAAGCAACATATATCAACCTGCGGAACGATAATATAGAAACGACTGTGATGGAAGCTAAGAAACATTAAACCTAGATAACACATAATTAAAGCGGTATTGCTTACCTTCCCGGCAAATGGTATACGAAAAGGTTCTCTACAGTATATAGTATACCACGCCGGGCTAGTGTAGGGGTGAGCATATTTAGGGTCGGACCGAAAAAAAAAAAACGAAACCCGAACCGATAATTACCGAAACCGACCCGAACCGTAGTATATAGTGATGCAGTTTCGCGTGCGATCAAATGGCTCAAGAACAATTGACTAATCAAAGACTGATAAACGAACCGAAGGGTTCAAGAACAACGTTCTTTTCTATTAAAAATCAATCAAAAACTAATAAAAGTATAAACCCTAGATCCCTTTATATAGAATAGGAATCATACGCTAAATAGGAAACTAAATAAAAAACAAAATAAGAAATTCAAATAATAGATAAGAAAAATAATCCCCAATTTAATCTCATGGGTAACCGTGCATCATACTCCCCGTCTTCGAAAAAAACTCGTCCTCGAGTTTTGTCTTCGAATCAAAGCCACCTGGATCAAAAGGAACATCAACCCAAAACTTTTGCACTATCATCACAACCCACCCAGATTGTTCAACTTGATGAGACGTCTTGCATGGCTCTTGACTTGTACTACCTTGGTCGAATGGAACATCGAACCATTTCTTGTTCACTGTATATTTTACCTTTTCACCAATTTGATCAACATGAAGAGGACCATATAATAACTGAGTTTCTCCATCCTCTACATCTTGACTATTATCCAGCTGGCGAAACAAAGCCTTGTTCCATATTTTAGTTCCCACAGAAAAACTAAGCTTGCAACTTTGCTCATCCAAACATAAATTATCATTACGATTAATATTGAAATTGAAACCAATCCGCTGTATTGTTCGAATAGAACCAAAATGAAGATGTAGTGCAACGGATCCAAATTGGATAGAGGAGGCCTTTTTTAATTGGTTCCGACGATCTGTATGTCTAAAAATTTCTTTCATTGCGTAAAAGTCAGCCATGTTTTGCCTATTACTGTTGCAAATAGAAGGCCCATAATCTACCAATTTATTTTCATCTACATCACTTTGTAGACCCATTCCCAACATCAGCTTGAATGGTTCTCTATTTTCCTTTCCATGTTCATGTGGCCCACATTTATTATCCATTTGATTTGATGTTGACACATTTTCCAAATTGGCTTCCAAAGTATGATGACGTGCCGCATTATCAATAACTGAAGATAGATCAATATTTTTTTTTACACAAATCAATATCTTCTATTTTAATTTGAAATCCCCGATTATTTGGTTTGGTATTGAAAATCACCGCACAACTCGGAATAGAACGTGGAGTTCCCAAACAACCATTAGCCATCTCTTTGCCCATCAATGGACCATCATGAATCACCGGAGTTTCACTACTGACAACCTCTATTTTATGAAAAAAATCGAACATACCTGATCTCATGGGCCCATCCTCTTGAATAGTAATTCCGCTAAGTGTCGTTTGTATAAATAAACACTCTTCTTCATCGGGTTCAATCAGTCTTCATCAAATTTGGGTTCATCTGCCAAGAAACATTCTTGACCAAATTCATCTTCATAGACCGGTTCAAGGAATTGGGGTGGGCGATGTTTGAACGGATGCTCCTCTCCGTCGTCACCTTTGTCCCAGACAACGGTACTCAACTCGGTTTCCGCCTTGCACATCTCCTGTTGTAACTCAAGATCTCGGACTTGTTGCTGGAGTCGTCTGATCTCTTCAAGATCTCGGACTCGTTGATGCAGCCGTCTGATTTCTTCAAAATCTCGGACTCGTTGACGGAGCCGTTTGATCTTAAGATCCCGTGGGTCGAGATAGACTCCATCGCTGCCTCGGTCGGCGACTCTGCGAGTAGGGTGTCGATCTTCACCACGAGCACGTGAATAGAAAATACTCATGTCGTTGCCTCTGTCGGCGACTCTACGAGCAAACAAGCATTCACCTCAAGGTCGAGCCATTTGAGAACCAAAGCTCTGATACCACCTGATGCAGTTTCGCGTGCGATCAAATGACTCAAGAACAATTGACTAATCAAAGACTGATAAACGAACCGAAGGGTTCAAGAACAACATTCTTTTCTATTAAAAATCAATCAAAAACTAATAAAAGTATAAACCCTAGATCCCTTTATATAGAATAGGAATCATACGCTAAATAGGAAACTAAATAAAAAACAAAATAAGAAATTCAAATAATAGATAAGAAAAATAATCCCCAATTTAATTTCATGGGTAACCCTGCATCATATAGGTTACTGGTTCAGTTCTGATTTTGCACTTAGACTCGGGTTCGGGTCGGTTCCAGTCCTAAAACATAAAAACCCGAGAATGAAAATTCTTGACCGATTTTAACACCCAAATATAGATAGGGCTAGGGCCCATCTACCCTTTTTTATAGGTCCCGAAACGATCCGATTTCAGTCTCGGTTCAGTATAAAATATGGAGACGGGTGATTCGAGCCAAGAATAATTGATAATAGACAAGAAAGATAGAAACTTTAAGGATTGGAACAAAGATATTTTGATTGATAGTGATAAACAAACTACAAGATAATGATCCACCCCGGGTGAGCTCTCCCGGGGTGGTGGCTCACAAATGCACACCCTACAAGTGGTGTTTAGTAATCTATATATAAACCCTTGAGCCTTGTTCTCCAAGCAAGCCGCCTCTTGCTTGGAAAACCACAAAAGACGCTAAAATATCCGACTTTTACAAATAAAAACGCTAACATTTACAAAACAATAAAGACACTAAATAACGTCGGCGTAATTGATAACATCATTCTCCATTTTGACCCAACACTTTTAACCTATTTAATTAGTTTACGTATGGCTATTGATGAACAACTAAGAATCTGCATTGAATTATTCTAACTTACAATCTTCAATTCATTCAATATGCAATGAATATTCAATTGACGGCTGCTTTATAACCAAATTCAAGAATAATACAAAAATACATTCACAAACTCATAAATTTTGGCCAAAAAACCCAATTCATATCCGACCCGTCTTGTTTTAGTAATGGACAAGCTAAAAGTTGCTCTAGATTGTTCTAAAAGCCTGCGACTAAAAGTTCGTTAAGAAAAACTAGTTTGAAAAATGCTCGTTTTTAAACAAATTAGCCGCCTCCGCTCAATTCGTAAATGAGTCGCACTAGGCCCGAGCCAAGATATGCTAGCTTAAGTTAAAGCTGAATTCAATATGTTATAACCCAATTTTCAATATACATAAATTATAAATTATGTAGTTTATATTATAAGTTACGGAAATAAACAAAGACAGTAAAATTGTGTACAAACCCCGCTTCTAATAATCATTGATCCCGATTCCAAACATAGATGATGCAAGTCCACTGCACTTTATGTTTATCACCCGTAAAAAAGAGTGAAAATATTACAGCATTAGTGTGTTTTTATGTTTACTTTTCTAGTCAAAGTTAACATATTATACGGTTTTAATTAATAACCAAACTTAATATTGTTAGGTTTTGATCCAAGTAGCGTAATCAAAACAACAAACAATAGGGAACACTCTTAAATTCACGACATCAATGGTTACTACAGTCACATTTAATAAAAACTCTTAAATTCACTAAGACATTTCATCAAACAACTTGTATGCGTGCATTGAGAACAATGTAAGAAAGGAAGAACATGATTTCGCTTCAATTCAATTTCAATAAATAACAACAGCAAAACGAAGAATATGATTTCAATCCAGTTCAATCCCAATATACGATGGTGAATTCAAGTTCAAGAAATCATGAATCATCAGTAGCATACTAAAGTTGCAAGTTTCACATACCTTGAAATATAGAAGAAGATAGCCATAACTGGATTATGGAACGAAATTGAACTGTGATTGATCTGGATTCTGGAACAATGAAATCTGGATTAGCTATCGGGTATTTACGAAGAACCGTTACCCGATGTCACCAGGAACCGATACCCGACTTCCTTCGTAGGTCCACTATACGGTTCTTTATCGTATGTATGTTCGGTTTTCGGGTCGGGTCGAGACGGGTCGGTTCTTGTAGAATGCTCACCCGCTAGTGCAATTAAAGATGTGTTAAGTGTTAGGGGTGTTTGGGTTAACTTATTTTGGAGCAACTTATGACTTATTGACTTATAAAAGTTAATAAGCTATTTTTTGAGTGTTTGGGTTAGCTTATTTTGAAGGGTTTTGTGTGTTTAGAAGTCATTTTTGAGAAGTCGGAATTTCTAACTTCTCACTTATGACTTATATAAGTTAATAAGTCATTTTTTAGAAGAAATCCCAAACACCCACTTAACAACTATAGACAACTCCACTGGCAGCTCAGGCGGGATCACCGAAGTTATAATTAAAGAAGAGCTCAAAAGTAGCTTGTATCTACTCCTGTTTGGGTCCTCAAGCCCCTACATTAACATGTATAAGTGTGTCTAAAACTAAGGCTATAGGGTGTGGTCATGGTCATCGTGATCACCATGACCCTCCACATCAGCGTCATGTCACCTACTTCTAATCCATCAACCAAGATATCAAGAACATTGTTGCTCAAGGGATAGCCAATGCTATTCCCGCAATCCTGGCTGCTGCTCAGAAACCTGCTGAACCTCAACAAATCATTCCTAGTAATTGTACTCCGGAAGATAACGGCAGTAATAGCATAAATGGAGGTGGCAATCATGACGAGAATAATCCACGGTAGGCCCCACTTCCTAAGAAAATGAAAGCTGCAACACCTGGTTGCACTTACAAAGAATTCCTTGCCTGTAAACCAGCAGAATTTGCAGGTAATGAAGGAGCCACTGCAACACTGCCATGGTTAGAGAAAACCGAAGCCGTAATTGCAAAGAGTAAATGTGACATGGACGATCAGGTCATGTATGCGTCAAATTTGTTCAAAGAAGGGGCGCTAGAATGGTGGAACACGGTATTACAAGCAAAAGGAAGAAGGATGGCCTATGCCATGAAATGGGAAGAATTTAAGAATCTTGTAGAAAGAAAATTCTGTCCCGAATATGAAAAAGATCAAATGGAAAATAAGTTCCTAAATCATCGTATGACGGGTGTAGATTGTCGTGGTTATACTTCGGCATTCTTTGAATATGCTAGAGTGGTACCAACACTGGCTTCGCCAGAACCGGTGCTCATTTCTCGCTATATTTGGGGACTAATTAGTGAAATCTGTAACATCGTTAAGGCTGCGAGACCTCATACTATTGACGATGCTGTGGAATTAGCTAATACCCTAACTGATGAACTGGTACGCACAAGAGATGAAAACAGGAAGAAGGAATTGGCTCAGAAAATTACCCAAGGATTTCGTACGGGTAATAATAACAACTTCAAAAGAAGAGGATCAGGGCAATCTTCAACCCCGCCATTCTGCAGAAATTGCAAAAGCAAACATTTTGGAAGATGCAATGCAATCTGCAATTTTTGCAAATCTATAGGACATAGTGAAGAAAACTGCAGAAAGAAAACCATAGTCTGCTTTAACTGTGGAGAAGCAGGGCATTTCAAAATAGAATGTCCTAAATTGGTTAAACCAGCAGACAACAAAGGCAAGCCAGCTGACAGAGCTACCAAGAAGAATGCAAGAGCCTTTCAATTGACTACTCAGGAAGCCGAACTAATTCCTGACGTCATAGCTGGTACGTTTTTAGTTCATGACGTTTATGCAAAAGTATTATTCGACTCTGGTGCAAACCAAAGTTTTATCAATACTTCATTTTGCCAAGCTCTTAATTTACCCTTAACCACCCTTAGGCAGATTTTTACAGTCGAAACGGCAGATGGGAATTCTGTTAACATAAATAAGGTTTTGCAAGAAGGAAAAATAGAACTTTTAGGTCATAAGTTCTCTGCAAACCTGTTACCTATGAAATTAGTCGGATTCGATGTAGTGTTAGGAATGGATTGGTTAATAGCCAATCATGCTCGAATTCTTTACGATAAGAATTCCATAGAAATTCGTACCCCCACAGGAGAAGTAATTTTAATCACATGAGATAAACCTCGAAAGCCACTAAAATTCATTTCAGTAATGAAGTTGGCTAGTTATTCAAGAAAACAAGAAGTAGTGTATATGATTTCCGTAGTCATTAACACTAAAAGTAAGGAACTTCAGGACATCCCTGTAGTCTCAGAATACCCAGATATCTTTCCAGAAGAATTACCTAGATTACCACCCGATAGAGAAGTAGAGTTTAGAATTCATCTAATTCCTGGTACTACACCAATAGCCAAGGCACCTTATCGACTAGCACCCACTGAAATGCTAGAATTGAAAAAGCAATTAGATGAATTATTAAGCAAAGGATTTATACAACCAAGTTCCTCTCCATGGGGAGCTCCAGTGTTGTTTGTGAAAAAGAAAGACGGATGGATGCGGATGTGTATTGATTATAGGGAACTGAATAAGGTTACAATTAAGAATCGATACCCATTA
The DNA here is from genome assembly GCF_002127325.2 of Helianthus annuus. Lineage (NCBI taxonomy): Eukaryota > Viridiplantae > Streptophyta > Magnoliopsida > Asterales > Asteraceae > Helianthus > Helianthus annuus. The sequence continues at coordinate 119,535,072 of NC_035447.2, read as the reverse complement.
CCTAGGATTGATGACCTTTTTGATCAACTCTAGGGAGCTAGGTTGTAACAACTCTCACTAAAAACATTACTTATTATGTTAATTATCTAATAAGAAAACCCTAATTGAGAAACCCAAGTAGTTCTGCATAAACCCTAAAATTTTCATAACAATCAGAATCAGGATCAGGGCCCCTAAAACTCAGGGGGGGGGTAAACCCTAGCTAACGATTATCTAAATAACTTGTTGTCAAATTCGAATTTTGAGAAACTGTCAACTCAGCAAGGCTACACACGCAAAGGGCTACCCTATGGAGTAGGGTGACCCCTCGCGCTACGCGACACCCATAGGGTTACCCCTCGCGTCACGCGAGGGGGGTCAAATTTTGTGTATAAATAGGGGACTTTGGGACTTGAATTCTGGAGTTAAAACGACGTAAAAAGTCGATTTAGGCACTGAGTTATAGTCGAAACAGTCCAACAACACACACAAATCTCGAAACGCTGCCGCAGTAACAGGGTAATAACTCGATCGCTATTACGATTCAACGTCCGATCGATTGAAACTATCCAACGATTATTTGAGTGCTGCTCAAATTGGGTTTATACTTTCTTATTCATCGTGATTTCGACAGGATGTTTGAGTGCTGCCCGAACTCGGGCTATACTCTGTCATTCGTTGAGAATCCGCTGGATATTTAAGTATTGCACTTTGTCAATCATTGTGAGGGTTTAATCTCGTGAATTGTCGTAACTGCTGTATTAGTTACTAACCCAGTTTGTGTGCATTAGTATTTAAATTAGGTTAAACAGGGCTAATCAGTAGGCTTATACTCTGCTCGTTAAATCTGCAATGTGAGTCATTCTCTTTTTACCAAACTTGCTTTCAAAATCATGTTTGTTTTCAAAGTTATAATTACAGGGATTAAGTCTTTGTAGTCTTCAATTACAGCCAGTATGTGGGGTTTTGTATACATTACTTGATAATCTTCACCATTGGACAACGAGTTAGCCAAGGGGTGATATGACCATAGTCACAGACACCATTGGACGAATGGGCCAATGGGTCGAGTGACAAATACTGTGGGTAGTTGGTTGATATCAGAAACATTGTAATCGCTCTTAATACTGTAAATTATAACAAATGTGTCGTTTTCAGTAAACTGAATGATTCACTCAGTATTTCCCCGCTGACAAAACCTTTTTCAAACATGTTTCAGGTGATCTGTTGTGAGCAAAGAAAAGTGCCGTGAAGCACTACAAAGCTTAGAGAAGTGGCTCAATATAAATAAATAAAGAAACATGTTTTGCAAAATAAAGATTTCCCAGTGAAATCACTTTATTGTAAATTACGGGGTTTTATCCCTAAATTATGTAATAAAGTAAACGAGCATTTTTAATATTATAAGATCCTGTATTAAAGACTTCCGCTGTCGCCTAAATTAAATACCACGGGATTTCCTGCCTCGCGGCTCTGGACCGGGTCAAACCGGGGCAAAGGGCCGTGACAGGAAAATGTGGTATCAGAGCCACTGTTTTAAGCTTTTCACTGATTTTAGCCTATTAAAGTAATTGAGGAATACTTAAGAATTTCTAATTGCCATTCTGTGAAAATGTGTTTTATTAACTGATTAATTGTTAAGTTACAGTATGGGTAAACAAAGACTTTCTGGCATCTACCACAAATTAGATACTGCACCCAAGGAAAAAGGAACCTCTCCCTCCAAATACCGAGCAGATCTGGAAGAAGGGATTTTTGTCCGTAAAGCACAATATGAGAATCCTCTTACCCCAGAGAAGAGAAATTCGATTATTAGGAAAAGTCAGAAACCCCAATACAAGAAAGTGAGGTTTAATCCAGAAATCCAGGAAATAGGCAATAATCCACCTTGGGAAGATAAATTAGATGAAAAATGGGCAGATCTTTATATGTTAGCTACCGTAGCAGAGAATGCAAACCTCTAAACTACCAAGAAGCCTAATCCAGTATTAGCATCTCTATCTAGAAAAAACACTACTTCGTAAATAAATAAATCCTAGTGTGTTTTAAATTTCCCGTTATCCTTTGTAAAGTTAGTCTTTCGGTATGCAATAAACGGAATGTTTATTTAAATTTCCTTATAAGATTTTAACTTAGCATTTTTGTGCATTTTGCATATATGCTAAACCAGCATGAGTGAGCTATCTGAAGCATTTCAGGATCTCAATCTCTATCCAGTACCAATCGAAGTCTCCAACGACTTTATTGGTTATTTTGCTGATATAGAAGAACCTATGGAATTCCAAGCTCCACCTCCGGGGAAAGCAAATCCTAAAGAAGAAGATATGTAGGATGGAGGAAAGTACGTAGGAGGAAGCCAGTAACTAGGAAACTTCCAAAAGTAGAAAACCCTATGGATAAAGGAAAAGGGATCGAGACCGGAGAAAGTTCTAAGCCAGCAGAGATAGAAATCAGGGAAAATTTTAGGCAAAAGGAAATAGAAATTGGAGAGAGTTCTAAACAAACTGAAGAAATCACATTCCAAGAAGAAATAGATCGTCTACTGGCAAGCTGTGATGTCATTAGCCCTATCAATAACAATCTTTACCCTTATCCGGCCGAAATCCAACTTCCAGTAAATCTGGAACCGGCTATTCCAGACCCTCTAATCCACACTCGACCTTTAGGCGAAATGGAAGAGTGGTGGACGAACGACTGGCAATTTCAAAACATAATCAATAGTCCTTATACCTTTCTCCCACAGTTTGATCCCGAACCTATCCCCAACCCTCCAATGAGTAACGAAAACTTAGCCGAACTTCGTCAGTTTGGTGAAGAACTGATAGGTATAGGGAATAGGATCCAGGAAATGGGGGAACAAATCTCCTGGAAGTACGACGAGAGGGTGCGTCGCTACTAAACTGCCAGTTGATCAAAGAATAGTGGGGTTGGGAAGTATGTCTGTATAATAACAGTAGTAGTAAAATATAACTCTGTAAAATAGGAAATAAAACATTGTAAGATAAACAGTGTGTATGGATGCCTATATAATCTATATAAAAATAGAAGTCGAGAAATCGACAATTTTGGCTATATATGCGTGTTATAAAAGTTGTGTGTTTAATCTATGTATTTGATTATTAATTATTTGATACTAATAATTTACACTTATATGTAACACCTCGAAAATTCACGTCCTGTAATGTGTTGACACGTGTCATAAAGTTTGAACGTGTGAAAGAAATATTATAGAAGGACTAAAGTTGACAAACATGGAAAGTATGTGAATATACGTATTCTAAGTGTCAACTGTGAATAAATATAATGTACAATAACCCTACATGATGCTCATACCTTCAAACGAATAAATCATGGATCATACGAAGCTAAAAGTGAGAGATTACAAACTACAGGGGTTAAATGTGTCAACATGTTTAAAGATATACCTCTGAGTGACCTTTTGACAAACCCGAAGCTTTGTAAATGTTAATCATGCTCACTAGAATGCACGATTTAAATTTCGTAAAGTTTCGTTAACGTATGAGAAAGTTATGATCGAATTCGTGTGCGAGGGGTTAAAGCGTCAACGTTGAAAGTTAGGCCTTTTCGGGTAACAATAAAGTTACCCGGGGACTTAACAAAGTGGGTATATGTCTTGAGGCCCTTATAGATCAATTACGAGGGCTCAAAATGCAATAAACAAGTGCCTAATCGAAGTTTGAAGAGCCATGGACCAAAACTGCAATTTTTAAAAAGTTTGTTGGATGATCCCAAGGGCTCGCGTAGCGCGAGCACTAACTGCCTAGGCAGTCGCGCTACGCCACTGCCATATCTGGGCAGATTTCCGATTTTCTTGGATGTGTGTCTGCTAGGTGCCTTTGTGATCGACTTTAACCGATTTTTCACATCCCCTTGGCCCCTAAACGACCCCTAAACCTATAGGACACTTGTTGGAAGGGTATGGTGAGTGCTAGACTTGTTTGTCAACCAATTGTGGTGATTGAATTCACTATAAAAGGGCCTTCAAGTTACAAACACTCCTCACACCTTCATCTGCATTTGTGGATCACTTCTGGAGCTCAAACTTCCTCTCAAGTGTTCTCTAATCAAGCTTAGGACTTCAGTAAGTGTTCTAATCCTTCTTTATTTGAGTTTAGCTTGTTTAATTAGCTAAAAGTCAAACCGTCGCAATTACGGTTTGACTTCGAGATTAGTCATTAATGGCTCAGTCATACCTCGAATTAAAAGTAGTTATAGATTGGTATTTATGTGGGTAATAAAACCTCAAAAGGGTCTCCCCTGATCACCACTCTAACCAGGTCAAAAGTCGGGTCAAACATATAATTAAAAAGTCAACAGGATGCTTAAAATGTCATTTATGCATAATTAGCTATCTAGAACATATACAACTTGTTTGATCATTGTTATAACTTAGTAATAAGTGTAAGAACATGTCTAAACATGTTCCACCCGACTATTTCCTGTTTAGACCCGGTTCGGAACCGAAAGTCACATAGTTTGACTTTCACTTTGACTTTCAGTTCTGACCCGTTTAGGCATGTTTTAGAAATGCCTCAGAGCTTTAATTGGATTAGGATACATGTTAGAACAACCCTCTACGATTATGCACCTTGGTTCACTAGTTATCCAATTAATATGCATATTTCCGTTAATTGCTCATATGTTGACCGTTATGCCCTTATTATCTTAAAAACGTGATTTATGAAAATGTAAAAGTGTAGAAACCTTAGTTACCGATATATAAACTTGTATGCAAAGTTTGACATCAGTTTGACTTGTAGATTAAGAGTTATGCTCAATATCGCTAAATCAATGCTTTATGTTAATAAAATGGCGTAATTAGCGTATAGCCTAGTTAAGCCTACTTTTTGGTATCAAACTTAATACCCACTGATGTAATATATTATTTTGGCATTTTTAAAGATTTTTAATTAATTTTAGGCTGAGCATAACTAGTAGTCGTAGGCTTAAGCCGGTAATTGTCGGTTTGCCCTTACGGGCCATAAAAATGAGTTTTACTTATCGAAACGACTCCAAACCTTTTGCTACCGACCACATATAATAAATAAATTATTTTAAGCCTTCTGGAAATATAAAAATATCAGATTTAAGTATCAAACCCGGAAATGGCCTTTAATCGCCTTATTTAGCGTTTTTAACGCATAGTATGTTTTAAAATCATATTGAACATACTCGGGTTGATACCTACTGATATATGAGGCAAATTATGATATTCTAGCAGTAAGAAAAGGTTGATTAACTCAGACTTCGTTTTTGAGCTTTTCGGCTTATGTGAAATTACCAAAATACCCCTACGGGGCATAGTTTGGTTAAAAATGATAAATTTCACATATATGCTTTAGCCTACTGTTATAACTCATCAAATTGAGTATGTTTGCTGTTTACATCAGACCAGTAACTCAGTTAAACATCTAAGCGCTTTTACAAACTTTAAAACGACCAAACTAACCCTACGGGGCATAGTTTGTGTTTAAATTAGTTCGGGGCATAATGAAAGACATCCTACTGATGTCACAACATATTTGAAGCATATTAACTTAGGAAACCTGTATATGGCTCTTACGGATACCCGTTACGCATTTTACGCGTTCGGTTCGGTTTATGTAACAAGTTTACATAAATTAACCGACACGGGTCAAACCTTATCGGTTTCATCTCAAAATCCAGAATGTGAATAATAAACCCACATTAAACAAGTCTCTGAACTTGTCGGGTCTAAATCACATTCTATTCGGTCTTCGCTTAATCGTGCGTACGAACCGTATCTTTGAAACTAGTCGGTCTAAGCTTAAGCTTAATAAAAGACCCGTTAGTATTCTAATAGGTTATATTAAACCTTCGTTCCAGATTAGGAGAACCAGTAAAAGCTACGTGCATTTTGCTTATTGTGATTTATACTTTGCATCAGGTAAATACTTTTAACTTATTTTCCCTATACGGGCTTGGGTTACGGTACATAGCGTACCGCTTGATCGAGCATCAAATCTCCACGCTTAGTGGGTAGTTGAATAATTTGATCGGCTCGTTTAAACAGTCTTGTTTACTTTACAGCCTTTGGGGGGTTAATGACCATGTCCCGGATATCCTTGGCATCATCTTACGAGGTTGGCCACGACCTGAGCACGGCGTGTAGGCGTACACCGTCCGTGTATAACTCAATTATGTGGTGTGTCTATTGATCTTTAACCCGGACTAGATCCGGGCTACTGAACGCATAAGTAACATGTAATTCGTTCACAAGATTATAATATTAAATAATTCTCCCAAGTTAATAAAAAGATTAATCTTGCCTCTGTGCACTTTAATCAAATTATAAAAACATTTATGCCATGTGCATCCAAACCAATTTTTAAATCATTTTCCAAAATGAGTCAGTTGATTATATTTACCAGTGTAAACTGACGTATTTTCCCAAAAAGACTAAATGCAGGTACTAAACGTAATTGGCTGGATTGTCTCCTTAGCATCAATAAAGAGTTTCGCAAGCTTAAGATGCCTGAAGTCTGTTGAACTATTGTTTCCATTTTATGTTCGATCCTTCTGTGGATAAGCTCCCGAATATTGTGATAGTTGATATTACAATAATAAATTGGGTTGTATTATATTTTAATTGCTTCCGCTGTGCTTAATAATATTGTGTTGTTTGACTATTATGTTGCCAACCATGACGTCACGATACTCCCCACCGGGCCCACCGGTGACACGTGGAAAATCGGGGTGTGACAGGTTGGTATCAGAGCCAACACTGAGTGAATTAAACACTAGCCTTAGTGTTTAATCTCAGTTACACAAAATTGCACATATCTAAACCTTCTGAGTCTAGACTTAACTTAGGAATATTCTCAATCCTAATCTTGAAATTTTTACTTTCAAATTTTTGTTGGATACATCGCCAAGCGAAGAAGCCGTAATAGGAGTTCTCCACACCCGGAGCCCTGAGATGCTGAGCTTCGTACCGCGGCTAGAATGAAACGAGCATCCAAGGAGAAAGCATTCAGAAATAAAATGAAGAAGAAACTCCTTTTATTGAAGATCGTTTCCTTATTAGTCCTTATAAGGACATAATTATCTTTCAGTCCCTACGAGGACAACATTATTCCTTTCAAGTCCCGCTTAGGGCAACTTTATACTTTTATTTTTATATAATGGAATGACTAAGTTTAAACTTTCATTCTAAACAAGAAATATTAAATAAATGTAAAATAACATTTCTTTTATAAGATCTACCATTATAATAAAATGGCAAAGTCTAAAAAGGACAAAACCTAGCCACATGTCATTTTAAGACCGGGCCAAGATGGTAATTCCATAGTTAGATTTAGATCCATATTAACACCTCAATTTAAAATTGTTCTGCGTTTATTATAAATTAAGAATCTTAAGTGTGAAACCTAGCCTACGGGTCAATTATAAGACCGGGCCAAGATGGTAAGACCTGTTAAAAAGATTCAAATCATTAATTAAGAATCTTAAGTGTGAAACCTAGCCTACGGGTCAATTATAAGACCGGGCCAAGATGGTAAGACCTGTTAAAAAGATTCAAATCATTAATTAAGAATCTTGAGAGTGAAACCTAGCCTTCGTGTCACTTATAAGACCGGGTCAAGATGGTAAGACCTGTGTAAAAGATTCAGATCTCTGTTAACATCTTAAAACATGTTAACACTCCTGGCAGATGTGATTTCATTTAAAATCACACACGTCATTTTATAAAGGATTCTTCAAAAGATTCCTAACCCAGTTTAATGATCTCTGAATCCTGGGTTTACATCATTAATTAAGATGATCACTTATTAAAACATCCATTAGTGATGTAGTGCCTACGGGCCAATCTTGTAAAAACATCCATTAGTGATGTAGTGCCTACGGGCCAAACTTATTAAACATCCATTAGTGATGTAGTGCCTACGGGCCAAACTTATTAAACATCCATTAGTGATGTAGTGCCTACGGGCCAAACTTATTAAACATCCATTAGTGATGTAGTGCCTACGGGCCAAACTTATTAAACATCCATTAGTGATGTAGTGCCTACGGGCCAAACTTATTAAAACATCCATTAGTGATGTAGTGTCTATGGGCCAAACTTATTAAACATCCAATAGTGATGTAGTGCCTACGGGCCATACTACTTGTCATATAAGACAAAAGACAGTGGTAGCAAAGACTCCCTGTCAGATAAAGCTAATGAACTAGGTTCAAACCTCAAATGCTTTGATTCTCTGAAATCCTAGCATATAATTTATAATTGTCCATGTGACTAGGCCTATTGTGCCAATATACTTTCATGCTTTGATTCTCTGAAATCATAGCTTAAAATTTATAAATGTCCATGTGACCAGGCCGTTGGGTGCCACTGATAAAACTGTTAATGTTTTATAATTAGGATAAATTATAATAGAAATCCTAAATAAATATATGAATAATAAATTAACCAAATATGGTCTCTGTTTACCATGGTTAATGAATTTCCCTAAGGGCAATTCTGTAATAAACATCCCTTAGAAGGGAAGTGCCTACGGGCTATAGTTAATGTCCTCTGAGACTGAAGACAGTGGCAGCCTACAGCTCCCTGTCAGGAAAAAGGTAATGAACTTTGATTCAAACCTTAATGCCGCGATTCTCTGAAATCATGGCTAATAAATTTAACTTGTCTACGCGACTAGGCCATCTGTGCTATTATTATTAACTTATGAATTAGGATTTATGATAAAAATCCTGAATAAAATAAATATCCTTCCTTCCCTGTCAGTAAGCAGTTTAAAAGGAAATCTTAAAGGTGAAACCTGGCCTACGCGGCCAAGATGGTGAAACCTGCTCAAGGAATTCAGATCCTTGTTAACACTTAGGAACGTGTTAGCACTCTTGACTAATGTGATTCGAGAAAATCACAACAGTCATCCTTATATTGGATTCTTCCAATCCCCTTATCTAAACCTAGAAATTTAGGAATCATGGCTTATACCATCCTATAAGATGATCATATTAGGAACATCCGCTAGTGATGATGTGCCTACGGGCTAAACTTGTTGTCCGATAAGACAACGACAGTGATGGTCTTTGACCTCCTGTCTAAAATATTGGACTATGTCCAAACATAATAGTCTACATGATTCAATGCGATCATGACTAATATCATTTAATATGATGATAATATTATTTAACATCCTTTAGTGATGTTTTGCCTACGAGCTATAATATATTGTCCATTTGAGACATTGACATTGTTATCTTTATGATTCCTTGTCTAAGGTGGTGAGCTATGCTCAAGCCAAAATAGTCAATATGATTAATGCAATCATGACTTATATCTTCTAATAGGATGAACCTATTATAAACATCCATTAGTGATGTTTCGCCTATGGGCCATATTATATTGTCCATGTGTGACAAAGACATTGTGATCGTTACGATTCCATGTCCAAGGTAGTGAGCTATGCTCAAGCCTAATAGTCGATACGATCAATGCGAGCATGACAAAAATCATCAATACGATGATTAAAACAGTTTCAACATCCTTAGAGATGTTTTGCCTAAGGGCTATATTATGTTGTCCAATCGAGACGAGGCAATTTTAATCTTTTGTGATTCTTTGCCAAAGGGGTGAGCTATACTCAAACCCCATAATCTATACTCGTTGCGATCCTGACTGGTATCATCAGTATGATGATCATAATATTAACATCCCTCGCGATGAAATGCCTACGGGCTATACCCTATTCTGGTGTCGGTAAGACAACGATAGTAGTGATCTTTATGATCCCCTAGTCAAAATGGTGTGATTATACCCAAACCTAATAGTCAATATGATCGATGTGATCATGAATAATATCATTAGATACGATGGTTATATATAAACATCCATTAGTGATGTTGATTGGCTTCTTTTTTGCCAAATGAATCGTCCTTCAAGACGATGACGGTTGTGGTCCATGACTCCCTGTCCAAAGGTGAAGAACCACGTTCAAACCTGAAAGCCCTAATCTAATAAGATTGCGGCTAATAAATTAAGGTCCTTGAAAATAGACCATCGAGTTATGTTTTAAAGTCATTCAGGACAAGCCTATGTGCTATAATTGGTCATTCGTGACAAGTTGACCTATTAAATGTTAACATTCCTGGTGACATGCCTTTGTACCAGATTTGAAGAATGTCCTTATAACAAGGCCGTTTGTGCCATATCTAAATGTCCTTTGTGACAAGGCCTTCGTGCCGTATAATCATTTATGTCCTTCATGACTGTGCTTTATGCCATATTTTCTACGTCCCTCGCGACAGGCTTCTATACCATATATGTATAAAAATATATAACCGAAGTCATGAAAGGCTAGCCCTTGAGCTATTTATAATCGTAATTGTGACAAAGACAGTTGTGACATTATGGTCCCCGGTCAAGCAAGTATTGGACTCGCTCCAAACTTTGAATGCCATTGATGGTCCAGTTGTGACCTAGGCTAAATATAATGGAATTTCGTTCAAAATAACATTCGCTATGAATGTTCGGAACAGAATAGCCCATACGGTTTATGAATGCCGTGGCTAATGTAAGTCAGGTCATCAGGATGATGACTAATAATGGGTAAATCTTGGTGATTGGTACCAAGTTTCGAGTATGGAAAACTCGGGTGAGGTAGACGAAAGTCGCAACACTATTAAGGCAACGAAAGTTGATAAAACTACAAACGTAAACCTCAATATTAATGGAGTTAATCATCGGGCTGTGGTTGACGCAGCAATTGAAAGGACCATGGAAAAGGTCATGAGACAATACAAAGAGCTGAATACTTCTCGCTCTAAATCTCATTCAAAACCATGTTAAATTACTCATGAGGAGAGCTATGCTCACACTTCAAATATGAAGGATGAACCAAAGAAGGAGGATAACTCCCAGAAATCTGAGAAAGAGAGCGAGTACAGGCTTAATAAAAAGCAACGAAAGTTCGGTAAGAAGCCTGTATACCTCTGAGACTGCTTCAGCATTATTAGATGGATGTTTTATATCCATAAAGAATCATTTTTCCGATGTCCTAGTTCCGTTAAATATAAGGACTCAATAAAGTGATAAAAATCGATTGGTTGCCTCGAAAAATCAAGCCCATATCGTGGGTGATAAGAAGCAATTAATTATCAAGACTCCTTATGAGACAACTCTCATAATTACACGTATCCGTACGATTAAATTAAAATTAAACATAAAAAAATGGTGGAATTGGCCGTCCCCGGAGTCGAACCTGGGTCTAGGCCGCACCTTTCGCGCGCCTAGCCAACTGAGCTAGGTGCCTAGTTTGTGAAACTTCCATTATTGATTTAATATAAGCACTTGCACAATAAACTTCCTTATCATTTATCAATGATAACATCTGCTAAGTGTCCTGTTTTTAATACAGGCAATAATAAATCTTCATGAACCATAAACTTAGCAAAATTTTTATTATCATCCACAAGGTATAACTTACCAAGGAAACCATAGTAACCGATTCTTATGGATCGGCAAGGAGTCCTTCCGAAAATCTAAAAGCACTCTTTCTTTGCATAGAGTGCGACAACATATGTTATTTTAATTATTTTTTTTCATTGTTTTCTATCGCCTGCGAATGCCAAACTATGTTGATAAAAGTGTCATATGAGGATTGGCGTATCCTAGTGTGTCCCATAGATTATTTCCATGTCTGATCAGCATGGAGGTTTAATACATGGAACCCCTAAGATATCCCAATGATCATATTGTACTAAAGTCGACTAGTAGTATTCAAAGAAGATATCCAGAATGGAATTTTCCAAGTAAATGTTCCCGATTAAGGAATTCGTGAACTAGTAACATAAAGGTGTCACTTATTTGACACGAGCAATGGTGAATGAACTGGAGCCTGAGATATGGAAAATCTCTGTAGCCTCCTTGTACCTTGATTATCTTCTCATAAGTTTTCCCTTCTCACCTCCTGGAAGGCAGGTAGAATTAAGTTTTAATACTCCATTTAAGACTGCATTATTATGAAATCTTTATGACGGCTAGTACCATCATTGGAAGAATCGAAACCCTGATTAAGTAAGCTTTTAAATAGAGGGTTCATATAGCCTAACTCGATATTCCGAGAGTTGATATTGTTAAATAAGAAAGACGGTTCATTTTGCTTACGCATTAATTGCCGCAACCCTAATTAGTCAACGATTAGAAATTTGCCATCAGCTATCCAGGATCTAAGGGCAAACTATTGGTGGATAGGCTTGAAGAAGTCTGTGGCCACCTATGTAGCTAAATGCTTGGCTCATGCGCAAGTCAAAGCCGAGCATCAGAAACCATCAGGTTTGCTACAACAGCCTGAACTTCCTACGTGGAAGTGGGAAATGGTAACCATGGATTTTATTACCAAGTTACCAAAGATCAGGAAAGGAAATGATACAATATGGGTTATAGTTGATAGACTGACTAAGTCAGCACATTTTTACCCATCAAGGAGACTTATAGCTCCGACATGTTAGCCCAGTTTTACGTTGATAAGATTGTAGCCTTACATGGCATACCTGTGTCTATTATCTCTGATAGAGATACTAGGTACACGTCGCATTTTTGGAAGAGTTTCCAGCAATCTTTGGGCACATGTTTGAATTTTAGTACGGCTTACCATCCTCAGACAGACGGTCAGAGTGAGCGTACTATTCGAACGTTGGAAGACATGCTACGTGCATGTGCAATCGATTTGGGTGGTAGTTGGGATAAGAACCTACCATTAATCGAATTCTCCTACAACAATAGCTACCACACCAGCATCAAGGCTGCACCTTTTGGGGCATTATACGGTAGAAAGTGTAGATCGCCCGTTTGTTAGGCGGAAGTTGGAGACGTCCAGTTATCAGGACCAGAGATAGTGTTCGAAACCTCGGACAAGATTGTCCAGATTCGAGACCGTCTCAAAGCTGCCCGGGATAGGAAGAAGAGTTACGCTGATCCTAAGCGTAAGGATTTTCACTTCGAAATAGGTGACAAAGTCCTACTTAAAGTGTCACCCTGGAAAGGTGTGATGCGGTTTGGTAAGAAAGGCAAGCTAAGCCCGAGATACATAGGACCTTTCGAGGTTATCGAACATATTAGGTCAGTTGCCTATAAGTTAAACTTACCAGAAGAGCTCAGTGGAATTCACAATGTGTTCCACATCTGCAATCTGAAGAAGTGTTTCGCTGACGAATCACTGATTATACCACATACAGATGTGCATATATATGAGAGCTTAGAGTTTGTGGAAAAACCTTTGTCGATTGAAGGTCGACAGGTAAAGAAGCTTCGAAGGAAGCATGTACCTATTGTTAAGGTCAAATGGGATGCCCGTAGAGGTTCCGAATTCACGTGGGAGGTTGAATCCACGATGAAAGAAAAGTACCCTTACTTAGTTCAGTAAATCTCGGGTCGAGATTTTTTCTAAGGGGGTGAGGATGTAACACCTCGAAAATTCACGTCCTGTAATGTGTTGACACGTGTCATAAAGTTTGAACGTGTGAAAGAAATATTATAGAAGGACTAAAGTTGACAAACATGGAAAGTATGTGAACATACGTATTCTAAGTGTCAACTGTGAATAAATATAATGTACATTAACCCTACATGATGCTCATACCTTCAAACGAATAAATCATGGATCATACGAAGCTAAAAGTGAGAGATTACAAACTACAGGGGTTAAATGTGTCAACATGTTTAAAGATATACCTCTGAGTGACCTTTTGACAAACCCGAAGCTTTGTAAATGTTAATCATGCTCACTAGAATGCACGATTTAAATTTCGTAAAGTTTCGTTAACGTATGAGAAAGTTATGATCGAATTCGTGTGCGAGGGGTTAAAGCGTCAACGTTGAAAGTTAGGCCTTTTCGGGTAACAATAAAGTTACCCGGGGACTTAACAAAGTGGGTATATGTCTTGAGGCCCTTATAGATCAATTACGAGGGCTCAAAATGCAATAAACAAGTGCCTAATCGAAGTTTGAAGAGCCAGGGACCAAAACTGCAATTTTTAAAAAGTTTGTTGGATGATCCCAAGGGCTCGCGTAGCGCGAGCACTAACTGCCTAGGCAGTCGCGCTACGCCACTGCCATATCTGGGCAGATTTCCGATTTTCTTGGATGTGTGTCTGCTAGGTGCCTTTGTGATCGACTTTAACCGATTTTTCACATCCCCCTTGGCCCCTAAACGACCCCTAAACCTATAGGACACTTGTTGGAAGGGTATGGTGAGTGCTAGACTTGTTTGTCAACCAATTGTGGTGATTGAATTCACTATAAAAGGGCCTTCAAGTTACAAACACTCCTCACACCTTCATCTGCATTTGTGGATCACTTCTGGAGCTCAAACTTCCTCTCAAGTGTTCTCTAATCAAGCTTAGGACTTCAGTAAGTGTTCTAATCCTTCTTTATTTGAGTTTAGCTTGTTTAATTAGCTAAAAGTCAAACCGTCGCAATTACGGTTTGACTTCGAGATTAGTCATTAATGGCTCAGTCATACCTCGAATTAAAAGTATTTATAGATTGGTATTTATGTGGGTAATAAAACCTCAAAAGGGTCTCCCCTGATCACCACTCTAACCAGGTCAAAAGTCGGGTCAAACATATAATTAAAAAGTCAACAGGATGCTTAAAATGTCATTTATGCATAATTAGCTATCTAGAACATATACAACTTGTTTGATCATTGTTATAACTTAGTAATAAGTGTAAGAACATGTCTAAACATGTTCCACCCGACTATTTCCTGTTTAGACCCGGTTCGGAACCGAAAGTCACATAGTTTGACTTTCACTTTGACTTTCAGTTCTGACCCGTTTAGGCATGTTTTAGAAATGCCTCAGAGCTTTAATTGGATTAGGATACATGTTAGAACAACCCTCTACGATTATGCACCTTGGTTCACTAGTTATCCAATTAATATGCATATTTCCGTTAATTGCTCATATGTTGACCGTTATGCCCTTATTATCTTAAAAACGTGATTTATGAAAATGTAAAAGTGTAGAAACCTTAGTTACCGATATATAAACTTGTATGCAAAGTTTGACATCAGTTTGACTTGTAGATTAAGAGTTATGCTCAATATCGCTAAATCAATGCTTTATGTTAATAAAATGGCGTAATTAGCGTATAGCCTAGTTAAGCCTACTTTTTGGTATCAAACTTAATACCCACTGATGTAATATATTATTTTGGCATTTTTAAAGATTTTTAATTAATTTTAGGCTGAGCATAACTAGTAGTCGTAGGCTTAAGCCGGTAATTGTCGGTTTGCCCTTACGGGCCATAAAAATGAGTTTTACTTATCGAAACGACTCCAAACCTTTTGCTACCGACCACATATAATAAATAAATTATTTTAAGCCTTCTGGAAATATAAAAATATCAGATTTAAGTATCAAACCCGGAAATGGCCTTTAATCGCCTTATTTAGCGTTTTTAACGCATAGTATGTTTTAAAATCATATTGAACATACTCGGGTTGATACCTACTGATATATGAGGCAAATTATGATATTCTAACAGTAAGAAAAGGTTGATTAACTCAGACTTCGTTTTTGAGCTTTTCGGCTTATGTGAAATTACCAAAATACCCCTACGGGGCATAGTTTGGTTAAAAATGATAAATTTCACATATATGCTTTAGCCTACTGTTATAACTCATCAAATTGAGTATGTTTGCTGTTTACATCAGACCAGTAACTCAGTTAAACATCTAAGCGCTTTTACAAACTTTAAAACGACCAAACTACCCCTACGGGGCATAGTTTGTGTTTAAATTAGTTCGGGGCATAATGAAAGACATCCTACTGATGTCACAACATATTTGAAGCATATTAACTTAGGAAACCTGTATATGGCTCTTACGGATACCCGTTACGCATTTTACGCGTTCGGTTCGGTTTATGTAACAAGTTTACATAAATTAACCGACACGGGTCAAACCTTATCGGTTTCATCTCAAAATCCAGAATGTGAATAATAAACCCACATTAAACAAGTCTCTGAACTTGTCGGGTCTAAATCACATTCTATCCGGTCTTCGCTTAATCGTGCGTACGAACCGTATCTTTGAAACTAGTCGGTCTAAGCTTAAGCTTAATAAAAGACCCGTTAGTATTCTAATAGGTTATATTAAACCTTCGTTCCAGATTAGGAGAACCAGTAAAAGCTACGTGCATTTTGCTTATTGTGATTTATACTTTGCATCAGGTAAATACTTTTAACTTATTTTCCCTATACGGGCTTGGGTTACTGTACATAGCGTACCGCTTGATCGAGCATCAAATCTCCACGCTTAGTGGGTAGTTGAATAATTTGATCGGCTCGTTTAAACAGTCTTGTTTACTTTACAGCCTTTGGGGGGTTAATGACCATGTCCCGGATATCCTTGGCATCATCTTACGAGGTTGGCCACGACCTGAGCACGGCGTGTAGGCGTACACCGTCCGTGTATAACTCAATTATGTGGTGTGTCTATTGATCTTTAACCCGGACTAGATCCGGGCTACTGAACGCATAAGTAACATGTAATTCGTTCACAAGATTATAATATTAAATAATTCTCCCAAGTTAATAAAAAGATTAATCTTGCCTCTGTGCACTTTAATCAAATTATAAAAACATTTATGCCATGTGCATCCAAACCAATTTTTAAATCATTTTCCAAAATGAGTCAGTTGATTGTATTTACCAGTGTAAACTGACGTATTTTCCCAAAAAGACTAAATGCAGGTACTAAACGTAATTGGCTGGATTGTCTCCTTAGCATCAATAAAGAGTTTCGCAAGCTTAAGATGCCTGAAGTCTGTTGAACTATTGTTTCCATTTTATGTTCGATCCTTCTGTGGATAAGCTCCCGAATATTGTGATAGTTGATATTACAATAATAAATTAGGTTGTATTATATTTTAATTGCTTCCGCTGTGCTTAATAATATTGTGTTGTTTGACTATTATGTTGCCAACCATGACGTCACGATACTCCCCACCGGGCCCACCGGTGACACGTGGAAAATCGGGGTGTGACATTATAATAATTACAGATGGAAAACGTGAATAATGAACCAGTTAATGAAGTAAACCAATCTGAGCAGAATCAGGAAAATCAATATATGACTAGGCAAGATATCGAGAACATTGTTGCTCAAGGGATAGCCAATGCTATTCCAGCAATCATGGTTGCTGCTCAGAAACCTGCTGAACCACAACAAATTATTCCTAGTAAACGTACTCCTGAAGATAACGGAAGTAACAACATAAATGGAGGCGGCAATCATAACGATAATAATCTACGACAGGCCCCACTCTCTAAGAAAATGAAAGCTGCAACGCCTGGTTGCACTTACAAAGAATTCCTTGCCTGTGAACCAGCAGAATTTGCAGGTAATGAAGGGGCAACTGCAGCACTGCATTGGTTAGAAAAAACCGAAGCAGTAATTGCAATAAGCAAATATGACATGGACGATCAGGTCATGTATGCGTCCAATTTGTTCAAAGAGGGGGCGCTAGAATGGTGGAACACGGTATTACAAGCAAAAGGAAGAAGGATGGCCTATGATATGAACTGGGAAGAATTTAAGAGTCTTGTAGAAAGAAAATTCTGTCCCGAATATGAAAAGGAACAAATGGCGAATAAGTTCCTAAGCCATCGTATGGTAGGCGTAGATTGTCGAGGATATACTTCGACATTCTTTGAATATGCGAGAGTAGTACCAACACTGGCTTCGCCAGAACCGGTGCTCATCTCCCGTTATATTTGGGTATTAATTAGTGAAATCCGTAACATCGTTAAAGCGGCGAGACCACACACTACTGACGATGCTGTGGAATTAGCTAATACCCTAACTGATGAACTGATGCGCACAAGAGATGAAAACAGGAAGAAGGAATTGGCTCAGAAAATTACCCAAGGATTTCGTACGGGTAATAATAACAACTTTAAAAGAAGAGGAACAGGGCAATCTTCAACCCCGCCATTCTGCAGAAATTGCAAAAGGAAATATTTTGGAAGATGCAATGCAACCTGCAATTTTTGCAAATCTGTAGGACATAGTGAAGAAAACTGCAGAAAGAAAACCATAATCTGCTATAACTGCGGAGAAGCTGGGCATTTCAAACCCGAATGTCCTAAATTGGTTAAACCAGCAGATAACAAAGGCAAGCCAGCTGACGGAGCTACTAAGAAGAATGCCAGAGCATTCCAGCTGACCACCCAGGAAGCAGAACTCATTCCAGATGTGATAGCTGGTATGTTCTTAGTTCACAACGTGTTTGCAAAAGTATTATTCGACTCTGGTGCAAACCAAAGTTTTATCAATACTTCATTTTGCCAAGCTCTTAATTTACCCTTAACCACCCTTAGGCAGATTTTTACAGTCGAAACGGCAGATGGGAATTCTGTTAACAAAGATAAGGTTTTGCAAGAAGGAAAGATAGAACTTTTAGGTCATAAGTTCTCCGTAGAAATTCGTACCCCCACAGGAGAAGTAATTTTAATCACATGAGATAAACCTCGAAAGCCACTAAAATTCATTTCAATAATGAAGTTGGCTAGTTATTCAAGAAAACAAGAAGTAGTGTATATGATTTCTGTAATCATTAACACTAAGAATAAGGAACTTCAGGACATCCCGGTAGTCTCAGAATACCCAGATGTCTTTCCGGAAGAATTACTTGGACTACCACCCAATAGAGAAGTAGAGTTTAGAATTCATCTAATTCCTGGAACTACACCAATAGCCAAGGCACCTTATCGATTAGCACCCACTAAAATGCTAGAACTGAAAAAGCAATTAGATGAATTATTAAGCAAAGGATTTATACAACCTAGTTCATCCCCTTGGGGAGCACCAGTGTTGTTTGTGAAAAAGAAAGATGGGTCGATGAGGATGTGTATCGATTATAGGGAACTAAATAAGGTTACAATTAAGAATCGATACCCATTACCTAGGATTGACGATCTTTTTGATTAACTCCAAGGCGCTAGATATTTTTCTAAGATAGACTTACGATCCGGATACCTTCAATTGAAGGTACAAGAAGAAGACATACCTAAAACTGCTTTCAGAACTAGGTATGGTCATTATGAGTTTACAGTCATGCCCTTCGGATTAACAAATGCACCTGCAGCATTCATGGACATGATGAATCGAATCTGTAAACCGTATCTGGATAAATTTGTAATTGTCTTTATCGACGATATACTTATTTATTCCAAAAGTCAGGAGGAACATTGCGAGCACCTGCATGCACTCTGAACTTTGTTAAGAAAGGAAAAGCTTTACGCCAAATTCTCGAAGTGCGAATTCTGGCTGCAAGAAGTGCAATTTTTAGGTCATATAGTGAATCATGAAGGTATTCACGTAGAACCTGCTAAAATAGAAGCAATCACCAAATGGAAGGTCCCACAAACGGCTATGGAAATTAGAAGTTTTCTAGGCTTAGCTGGATACTATAGACGATTTATTAAGGATTTTTCTAAAATAGCTGTACCCTTGACTAAGCTAACCTGTAAAGCAGTTAAGTTTGAATGGGGACCTAGACAAGAAGAAGCTTTTAAGATTTTAAAGCAAAGGTTGACAAATGCTCCAATTTTAGCCTTGCCCGAAGGAACAGAAGATTTTGAAGTACATTGTGATGCTTCAAAATTAGGATTTGGATGTGTACTGATGCAACGCAAGAAAGTAATTGCGTATGCCTCCAGGCAATTAAAGAAGCACGAAGAGAATTATACAACGCATGACTTAGAATTAGGAGCCATAATTTTTACCCTTAAGATATGGAGACATTATCTGTATGGAAGTAAGTTTACTGTTTATACAGATCATAAAAGTTTAAGGTATATATTTGGGCAAAAAGAGTTAAACATGAGGCAAAGAAGATGGATGGAAATCCTAAGTGACTACGATTGTGATATTCAATATCACGAAGGAAAAGCAAATGTAGTTGCAGATGCTTTAAGTCGTAAGTATCATGAAAAGCAAAAGCGAGTCCGTGCTCTCAGATTAAATCTACAAATTGATTTAATGGAGCAATTGAAGAAAGTTCAAGAAACAGCAATCAAAGACAATGATGAAATGAAAGGATATAAAAAGGAACTAGAACAAGGAAACGATGGAATTTGGAGACTCCACAAGAAAAGAATTTGGGTACCTAAGCAGGGGGAATTAAGAAATAAGATTTTAGAAGAAACTCATAAATCTAGGTATACCATCCACCCAGGAAACAATATGATGTACCAAGATTTAAGAAACAATTTTTGGTGGATAGGAATGAAAAAGGACATAGCTGAATACGTATCTAAGTGTCTTACTTGTTCACAAGTCAAGGCAGAACATCAGAAACTTTCAGGACTATTACAACAATTAGAAATGCCTGCATGGAAATGGGAACTCATAACAATGGATTTTGTTACTAAGTTACCCAAAACCAGAAAAGGTAATGATGCAATTTAGGTAATTGTGGATCGATTAACCAAAACAGCTCATTTTCTACCAATGAAGGAAACCTTTAGCATGGAAAGATTAGCCAAGTTGTACGTAGACGAAGTAGTATCCTTACATGGAGTTCCACTCTCCATTGTATCGGATAGGGATAGTCGTTTCACTTCCCATTTCTGGACTAGTTTCCAGGAAGCAATGGGAACCCGACTAAATTTAAGTATTGCATATCATCCTCAAACAGACAGACAAAGTGAAAGGACGATACAAACCTTGGAAGACATGCCCCGAGCATGTGTAATTGATTTTGGTGGTAATTGGGATAACCACTTACCCTTAATTAAATTCTCCTATAACAATAGTTATCATTCAAGCATCGAAGCTGCCCCATTCGAAGCACTGTATGGACGCAAGTGCAGAACTCCAGTTTGTTGGGCAGAAATAGGAGAAAGTCAATTATCAGGTCCAGAAATTGTACAAGAGACCACAGACAAGATAACTCAAATAAAAGAAAGACTGAAAACTGCTAGAGATCGCCAGAAAAGCTATGCAGACAATCGCCGCAAGCCACTAGAGTTTCACGTCGGAGACAAAGTACTTTTGAAAGTCTCTCCTTGGAAAGGAGTAGTACGATTCGGTAAGAAAGGAAAGCTGAGTCCAAGATACGTAGGACCATTTCCAGTAATGCAACAAATAGGACCAGTTGCTTATCGTTTACAACTATCAGAAGAACTAGCTGGAGTACATGATGTATTTCATGTATCCAATCTCAAGAAATGTTTATCTGACGAATCCCTGGTAGTACCTCTTCAAGATGTAGAGGTAAATGAAAAGTTAAAATTTATAGAAAAACCACTGCAGATAGAAGACAGGAAAGTTAAATTTCTCAAGCACAAATGACTAGTGCTAGTCAAAGTCAAATGGAATTCAAAGAGAGGACCAGAATACACTTGGGAACTAGAATCAGAAATGAAGTGGAAATATCCTCACCTATTCCAATAAATCTCGAGGACGAGATTTTTCTTAAGGTGGGGAGGATGTAACAACTCTCACTAAAAACATTACTTATTATGTTAATTATCTAATAAGGAAACCCTAATTGAGAAACCCAAGTAGTTCTGCATAAACCCTAAAATTTTCATAACAATCAGAATCAGGATCAGGGCCCCTAAAACTCAGGGGGGGGGGGTTAACCCTAGCTAACGATTATCAAAATAACTTGTTGTCAAATTCGAATTTTGAGAAACTGTCAACTCAGCAAGGCTACACACGCAAAGGGCTACCCTATGGAGTAGGGTGACCCCTCGCGCTACGCGACACCCATAGGGGTACCCCTCGCGTCACGCGAGGGGGGTCAAATTTTGTGTATAAATAGGGGACTTTGGGACTTGAATTCTGGAGTTAAAACGACGTAAAAAGTCGATTTAGGCACTGAGTTATAGTCGAAACAGTCCAACAACACACACAAATCTCGAAACGCTGCCGCAGTAACAGGGTAATAACTCGATCGCTATTACGATTCAACATCCGATCAATTGAAACTATCCAACGATTGTTTGAGCGCTGCTCAAATTGGGTTTATACTTTGTTATTCATCGTGATTTCGACAGGATGTTTGAGTGCTGCCCGAACTCGGGCTATACTCTGTCATTCGTTGAGAATCCGCTGGATATTTAAGTATTGCACTTTATCAATCGTTGTGAGGGTTTAATCTCGTGAATTTTCGTAACTGCTGTATTAGTTACTAACCCAGTTTGTGTGCATTATTATTTAAATTAGTTTAAACATGGCTAATCAGTAGGCTTATACTCTGCTCGTTAAATCTACAATGTGAGTCATTCTCTTTTTACCAAACTTGCTTTCAAAATTATGTTTGTTTTCAAAGTTATAATTACAGGGATTAAGTCTTTGTAGTCTTCAATTACAGCCAGTATGTGGGGTTTTGTATACATTACTTGATAATCTTCACCATTAGACAACGAGTTAGCCAAGGGGTGATATGACCATAGTCACAGACACCATTGGACGAATGGGCCAATGGGTCGAGTGACAAATACTGTGGGTAGTTGGTTGATATCAGAAACATTGTAATCGCTCTTAATACTGTAAATTATAACAAATGTGTTGTTTTCAGTAAACTGAATGATTCACTCAGTATTTCCCCGCTGACAAAACCTTTTTCAAACATGTTTCAGGTGATCTGTTGTGAGCAAAGAAAAGTGTCGTGAAGCACTACAAAGCTTAGAGAAGTGGCTCAATATAAATAAATAAAGAAACATGTTTTGCAAAATAAAGATTTCCCAGTGAAATCACTTTATTGTAAATTACGGGGTTTTATCCCTAAATTATGTAATAAAGTAAACGGACATTTTTAATATTAAAAGATCCTGTATTAAAGACTTCCGCTGTCGCCTAAATTAAATACCATGGGATTTCCTGCCTCGCGGCTCTGGACCGGGTCAAACCGGGGCCAAGGGCCGTGACAGGAAAAGGTGGTATCAGAGCCACTGTTTAAGCTTATCACTGATTTTAGCCTATTAAAGTAATTGAGGAATACTTAAGAATTTCTAATTGCCATTCTGTGAAAATGTGTTTTATTAACTGATTAATTGTTAAGTTACAGTATGGGTAAACAAAGACTTTCTGCCATCTACCACAAATTAGATACTGCACCCAAGGAAAAAGGAACCTCTCCCTCCAAATACCGAGCAGATCTGGAAGAAGGGATTTTTGTCCGTAAAGCACAATATGAGAATCCTCTTACCCTAGAAAAAAGAAATTCGATTATTAGGAAAAGTCAGAAACCCCAATACAAAAAAGTGAGGTTTTATCCAGAAATCCAGGAAATAGGTAATAATCCACCTTGGGAAGATAAATTAGATGAAAAATGGGCAGATCTTTATATGTTAGCTACCGTAGCAGAGAATGCAAACCTCTAAACTACCAAGAAGCCTAATCCAGTATTAGCATCTCTATCTAGAAAAAACACTACTTCGTAAATAAATAAATCCTAGTGTGTTTTAAATTTCCCGTTATCCTTTGTAAAGTTAGTCTTTCGGTATGCAATAAACGGAATGTTTATTTAAATTTCCTTATAAGATTTTAACTTAGCATTTTTGTGCATTTTGCATATATGCTAAACCAGCATGAGTGAGCTATCTGAAGCATTTCAGGATCTCAATCTCTATCCAGTACCAATCGAAGTCTCCAACGACTTTATTGGTTATTTTGCTGATATAGAAGAACCTATGGAATTCCAAGCTCCACCTCCGGGGAAAGCAAAGGCTAAAAGAAGAAGATATGTAGGATGGAGGAAAGTACGTAGGAGGAAGCCAGTAACTAGGAAACTTCCAAAAGTAGAAAACCCTATGGATAAAGGAAAAGGAATCGAGACCGGAGAGAGTTCTAAGCCAGCAGAGATAGAAATCAGGGAAATTTTTAGGCAAAAGGAAATAGAAATTGGAGAGAGTTCTAAACAAACTGAAGAAATCACATTCCAAGAAGAAATAGACCGTCTACTGGTAAGCTGTGATGTCATTAGCCCTATCAATAACAATCTTTACCCTTATCCGGCCGAAATCCAACTTCCAGTAAATCTGGAACCAGCTATTCCAGACCCTCTACAAGAGGAAGACATACCTAAAACTGCTTTCAGAACGAGGTATGGTCATTATGAGTTTACAGTCATGCCCTTCGGACTAACAAATGCTCCTGCAACATTCATGGACATGATGAATCGGATTTGTAAACCATACTTGGATAAATTCGTAATTGTCTTCATTGACGATATACTTATTTATTCCAAAAGTCAGGAAGAACATTGTGAGCACCTGCATGCACTCTTAACTTTGTTAAGAAAGGAAAAGCTTTACGCCAAATTCTCGAAGTGTGAATTCTGGCTGCAAGAAGTGCAATTCTTAGGACATATGGTGAATCATGAAGGTATTCACGTAGATTCTGCTAAAATAGAAGAAATCACCAAATAGAAGGTCCCGTAAACGGCTATGGAAATTAGAAGTTTTCTAGGCTTAGCTGGATACTATAGACGATTTATAAAGGATTTTTCTAAGATAGTTGTACCCTTGACTAAGCTAACTTGTAAAGCAATTAAGTTTGAATGGGGACCTAGACAAGAAGAAGCTTTTAAAATTTTAAAGCAAAGATTGACAAATGCTCCAATTTTAGCCTTACCCGAAGGAACAGAAGATTTTGAAGTATATTGTGATGCTTCAAAATTAGGATTCGGATGTGTGTTGATGCAACGCAAAAGGGTAATTGCGTATGCCTCCAGGCAATTAAAGAAGCACGAAGAAAATTATACGACTCATGATTTAGAATTAGGAGCCATAATTTTTGCCTTTAAGATTTGGAGACATTATCTGTATGGAAGTAAATTTACTGTTTATACAGATCATAAAAGTCTAAGGTACATATTTGGGCAAAAAGAGTTAAACATGAGGCAAAGAAGATGGATGGAAATCCTAAGCGATTACGACTATGATATTCAATATCACGAGGGAAAGGCAAACGTAGTTGCAGACGCCTTAATTCGTAAGTATAATGAGAAGCAACGACGAGTTCGTATGCTTAGATTAAATCTACAATTAGATTTAATGGAACAACTAAAGAAAATTCAAGAAACAGCAATTGAAGACGATGCTGAAGGAATGAAAGGACGAATAAAAGAGTTAGAGCAAGGAAATGATGGAATTTGGAGATTCCACCAGAAAAGAATTTGGGTACCTAAGCAGGGAGATTTACAGAATAAGATTCTAGAGGAAGCCCATAAATCTAGGTATACCATGCACCCAGGTAACAATAAGATGTACCAAGATTTAAGGAATAATTTTTGGTGGATAGGAATGAAAAAGGATATAGTTGAATACGTATCTAGGTGTCTTACTTGTTCACAAGTAAAAGCAGAACATTAGAAACCTTCAGGACTACTACAACAATTAGAAATGCCGGTATGGAAATGGGAACTAATAACCATGGATTTTGTTACCAAGTTGCCCAAAACCAGAAAAGGTAATGATGCGATTTGGGTAATTGTGGATCGATTAACCAAATCAGCTCATTTCCTACCGATGAAGGAAACCTTTAGCATGGAAAGGTTAGCCAAATTGTACGTAGATGAAGTAGTATCCTTACACGGAGTCCCACTCTCCATTGTATCGGATAGGGATAGTCGTTTCACTTCCCATTTCTGGACTAGTTTCCAAGCAGCAATGGGAACCCGACTAAATTTAGGTACTGCATATCATCCTCAAACAGACGGACAAAGTGAAAGGACGATACAAACCTTGGAAGACATGCTCCGAGCATGTGTAATTGATTTCGGTGGTAATTGGGATAACCACTTACCCTTAATTGAGTTCTCCTATAACAATAGTTAGCATTCAAGTATCGAAGCTGCCCCATTCGAAGCACTGTATGGACGCAAGTGCAGAACTCCAGTTTGTTGGGCAGAAATAGGAGAAAGTCAATTATCAGGTCCAAAAATTGTACAAGAAACCACAGACAAGATAACTCAAATCAAGGAAAAACTGAAGACTGCTAGAGATCGCCAGAAAATCTATGCAGACAATCGCCGCAAGCCACTAGAGCTTCAAATCGGAGACAAAGTACTTTTGAAAGTTTCTCCTTGGAAAGGAGTAGTACGATTCGGTAAAAAGGGAAAACTAAGTCCAAGATACGTAGGACCATTTCTAGTAATGCAACGAATAGGACCAGTTGCTTATCGTTTAGAACTACCAGAAGAACTAGCTGGAGTACATGACGTATTTCATGTATCCAATCTCAAGAAATGTTTATCCGACGAATCCCTGGTAGTACCTCTCCAAGATGTAGAGGTAAATGAAAAGCTGAAATTTGTGGAGAAACCACTACAGATAGAAGATAGAAAGATCAAGTTTCTTAAACACAAACGACTAGTGCTAGTCAAAGTCAAATGGGATTCAAAAAGAGGACCAGAATACACTTGGGAGCTGGAATCAGAAATGAAGCGAAAATATCCTCATCTATTCCAGTAAATCTCGAAGACGAGATTTTTATTAAGGTGGGCAGGATGTAACAACTCTCACTAAAAACATTACTTATTATGTTAATTATCTAATAAGGAAACCCTAATTGAGAAACCCAAGTAATTCTGCATAAACCCTAAAATTTTCAGAACAATCAGAATCAGGATCAGGGCCCCTAAAACTCAGGGGGGTAAAACCTAGTTAACGATTATCTAAATAACTTGCTGTAGAAGTCGAAACTTGAGAAACTGTCAACTCAGCTAAGCTAGTTAGGGGCGTGGCTACCCTATGGAGTAGGGTGACCCCTCGCGCCACGCGACGCCCAAGGGGGTACCCCTCGCGTCACGCGAGGGGGGTCAAATTTTGTGTATAAATAGAGGGGTTTGGCAATCGAATTTTGGCACTTGAACGACGTAAAAAGTCGATTTAGGCACTGAGTTATAGTCGAAACAGTCCAACAACACACACAAATCTCGAAACGCTGCCGCAGTAACAGGGTAATAACTCGATCGCTATTACGATTCAACATCCGATCAATTGAAACTATCCAACGATTGTTTGAGCGCTGCTCAAATTGGGTTTATACTTTGTTATTCATCGTGATTTCGACAGGATGTTTGAGTGCTGCCCGAACTCGGGCTATACTCTGTCATTCGTTGAGAATCCGCTGGATATTTAAGTATTGCACTTTATCAATCGTTGTGAGGGTTTAATCTCGTGAATTGTCGTAACTGCTGTATTAGTTACTAACCCAGTTTGTGTGCATTATTATTTAAATTAGTTTAAACATGGCTAATCAGTAGGCTTATACTCTGCTCGTTAAATCTGCAATGTGAGTCATTCTCTTTTTATCAACTATTTTACAAAACTCCAAGTTATTTTCAAAGTTATAATTACAGGGATTAAGTCTTTGTAATCACCAAATTACAGCCGAGCTATTTTACAAAAGTCGATTTAGGCACTGAGTTATAGTCCGAATACTTCACAACACACACAAATCTCGAAACGCTGCCGCAGTAACAGGGTAATAACTCGATCGCTATTACGATTCAACGTCCGATCGATTGAAACTATCCAACGATTGTTTGAGTGCTGCTCAAATTGGGTTTATACTTTGTTATTCATCGTGATTTCGACAGGATGTTTAAGTGCTGCCCGAACTCGGGCTATACTCTGTCATTCGTTGTGAATCGGCTGAATATTTAAGTATCGCACTTTGTCAATCGTTGTGAGGGTTTAATCTCGTGAATTGTCGTAAATGTTGTGTTAGTTACTAACCCAGTTTGTGTGCATTGTTATTTAAAATTAGGTTAAACAAGGCTAATCAGTAGGCTTATACTGCTCGTTAAATCTGCAATGTGAGTCATTCTCTTTTTATCAACTATTTTACAAAACTCCAAGTTATTTTCAAAGTTATAATTACAGGGATTAAGTCTTTGTAATCACCAAATTACAGCCGGTATGTGGGGTTTTGTATACATTACTTGATAATCTTCACCATTGGGGCAGCCAAGGGGTGATATGACCATAGTCACAGACACCATTGGACAATAGGAGGGCCAATGGGTCGAGTGACAAATACTGTGGGTGTCACACCCCCAAAATCCACATGCGGAGTACCACCGCTTGGAGGCGTGACATGACCAGGATCAAGCCACCAATCATATTGAACATAAGAGTAAATAGTGAATGGTCACTCATCAATACGAAAGGTGTTTTCAAAACCAAACATAAACAAATGTGTAGCGGAAGCATTAATGTAAAAATCCAACATAAGTATCAAGTTCTCATAATGTAAATGTTTATCATGGAACTCAACAGTCCATGTGCCCACAACGATCGCGCCTCCCGTGCAAGCTCCAAGTACCTATGGTCCTGCAAGGCATGTAACAGAGAGTCAACAACTAGTTGAGCGAGTTCACAGTAAGCAAGTTCGTAATAGTATGTTCTTTTTGTTACATATGGCTCTACTAGGCCGATAGTATGTTCTAGTGGGGGCTTCCCATATTTATATATACACTAGACTATTTGTAACCATAAGTGTTCTTCTTGACCCGAGAACAGTAGTATGTACAAGGTTTACGTAGGTTTTACGTAAGCGTCCTTCTCAACCCGAGGACAGTGGTACGCGGGGGTTTACGTAGGTTTTACGTAAGTGCCTGTCACAACCCGAGGCAGTAGTGAATATAAGTTTACGTAGGTTTTACGTAAGTGTCCTTCGCATCCTTAGGACAGTGATGAGTACAAGTATACGTAGGTTTTACGTATGTATCCTTCGCATCCGAGGACGATGGTAGATAGTCTAGTAACACTGTAAGTACAAGTATTTGTTCAATCCCATTCCTTCAATCCCATTCCCAACCCTGGGAATCCCATGCATTGGTAAGAGTGTGAACTCACCTTGGTTTGCTCGGCAGATACACAGAAAGGTCAAGTCTAGCTGCTAGTGGTCAACCACGTCCTAACATGGTTACCATACAAGTCAGGTTTTGGTTTCGAGTAGTGCACATAAGTTTCACACAAGTTAACATGTTATGAGCACGTATAGATCATGGCAACGCTTCAACAGATAATTACATAACATAATCATTCTTGTACGATTCAAGGGATTTGGGCTTGTACAAGTTCATTAACCCAAGCCTTGTGTGATTCACTAAATGAAGCCCAATAGAATAACCCGGCCCAATAATCAATCCCAACAGAATATGGCCCAATAAATAAATATAGGTCTTGTGCGATCCGGACGGCTTGTACGATCCGATCGACTTGTGCGATCCATTTTGGGTTGTGCGGTTGGAACTAGTCCAGCCCAACAAGTATACCCGGCCCAACAGTTAAGCAAACATAACAACTTGTGCGATCTAACAGCCTTGTGCGACTGGGGACACCTTGTGCGATTGGATCATCTTGTGCGACTGGACTCCTTGTGCGGTCAGATCAGACCTTGCATGATCTGATCTTGTGCGACCAGGAGCCTTATGCGATTAGTTTAAATGTCCGGATTTCATGCAATCAGTTACAAACATTCAATGGTTTCCAAGTTTGTCATTTATCAATTAACACGATTTCAGATTCTAACCAATCCCTTAATCGATTAAACAAGATTTTTATCTCAAAATTCTTATGAACTCTATCATAATCAAACATGAACAATAATCTCAACATTTAAACATATTAACATGAATCTTGATCACTAACATACATCCGATTATGACAACACAATAATTCATCCTAATCGTAACATATCACAGCCGATTATTTGCAATTGATTCTAGATTACTAACAACATCACACGATTAACGATCCTATATTGATCAAAATCCTTTACATGTGAGCCGAATATCAACACTAACCATCAACATTCATAATCAACAATATATCATTCGTAAGTCATTGTATGAGAACATCTAAATCACGGTATCAATTAACAAGGCAATAACTATGAAACACTAACAGAATTGAAGGTAGAAAAGGGTGATCCGAATCAAGAAGCTCCGATGGAGAGGGTATGTTTGCCGTCGAGTTCTAGAGAGAAGGAAGAGAGCTAGGGTTTGTGTGTGTAAAGTGTTTTGCAAGTTGTGAGAAGTAACCCTATCTCCTAAGTGTTATGCGCATAAAAGAGAGTGGGCCGAACCCTCACTTGGGCTGCCCATTTGATCCGAATACAAGAGTGTAGCCCAAATGGGCTTGTGCGATCGGGTGAGTCTTGTGCGTTTGGGCTCGTTTGCATACATACATATATTACACATAGCACATATCAAACATAACATTCATTAAGTCAACATATAAGATAATCATTCCAAGTTCACATGCGTTACATTAAGCACATAAATAGGTTCTGAAATACGAGTTGTCACAGTGGGTAGTTGGTTGATATCAGAAACATTGTAATCGCTCTTAATACTGTAAATTATAACAAAATGTGTCGATTTCAGTAAACTGAATGATTCACTCAGTATTTCTCCGCTGACAAAACCTTTTTCAAACATGTTTCAGGTGATCTGTTGTGATCCAAGAAAATTGCCGTGAAGCACTACAAGCTTAAAGAAGTGGCTCGATGTAAATAAATAAAGAAACATGTTTTGTAAAATAAAGATTTCCCAGTGAAATCACCTTATTGTAAATTACAAGGTTTTATCCCTAAATTATGTAAACGGGCAGTTTTAATATTTAAGGATCCTGTTTTAAAAGACTTCCGCTGTCACTCAAATTTAATACCACGGGATTTCCTGCCTCGCAGCTCTGGACCGGGTCAAACCGGGGCCAAGGGCCGTGACACCAACCATGCCCCTCACACCCTATAGCCTAAAAGTACTAAAAGTAATATCGAACAAGAAAAAATGGTAACCACAAGTTTACTTTTTTAAGTACGTAACCGGCTGCTATAACTGCGAAAACAATTAAAAACCAAATAAAAAGTCCACTCTCCCAGCTGTTAGTTGTAACCTGAGAAATATAAATTTATCAAACACAAACTAATGAAAGAGTGACTGGAAATTATGAATTGAAAATAACAATTACCCTCTCTATTGAAAACAATATAGTTCGCATTATCCGTTGGGTTGTTTTGAATCCCGTTTGTAAAACAATTGCTAAACAACCACCATTAGGAGTTTTCATATGAAAAGTCTAGAATAATGGACAGAAAGAACATAATATCAATTGTAAACCGTAGACTGAAACTTATAATATAATCAAATGTAACAACATGCACAACCTTATCGGGAGTATGTTGCAATATCTTTGTGCCACAAAAAAGAACATGGTTTTTATCTCGTTCAAACGACAATCGCCCTTCTGGTCCACTGCCCATGATTGAAACCTTTCATTGGGGGATAGACTCCCCTGTGAGGATAGCCTCGTTCACAATAGCGGTCCCCGCAAGAATAAGCATGTCTATGTCTATGGGCAGAGGCGTCATTGGGAATTCATGTACCCAATTCAGTTAAAAAATGTCTATAATGTTTTATTATTATTATTTTTCAAATCATATGGGTATTGGGCTCCCTAAATGTAATACCCTAAAAACGGGTTTAGTAATCAAACCACGTTAATATTAATAAAAGGGTAAAATACCATTAGTGGTAAAAATTAACCCGGTAAATATTAGGATTTAAATAAATAAACCTAATATTAAATAAAAGGAGAACAAATGCTTTTGAGAAAATAAAGTTTACAAGAGGCCCGAGTTAACGGGACTTACAATAAAACGGGTTATAACCTCCCTGAACCCACTAAGTTATCTAGGAATGCTTAACCTAGTTAATAAGAGGAAATATTGTTGGAAATAAGTAGGTTGTGGCCTACTTAATAACTAACCAAACATAAGGGACCAAAGTGGGATAACTTGAAAGTTGAATTATTAAAAAAAAACAAAACACAACACACACTTGTGTTCTGGAACGATCAGGAGAGGTTCAAGGGAGCCAAAACCCTTGTTCATCCAATATCATCAAATTGAAGGATGAATTGAAGCTCAAATTCGTGCTTGAATGTATATTAACGATCACCTAGACAAGTGGGTCATAAGGTATGTCTTAAAACCTAGATTGGTGAAAGCTGAAATTTGAGACAAGTAGGTTACTTGCAAATAACTTGTTGGGTGATAATCCAAAGATAAAATTAGGTAGATGTATGCTTAATTTTGTTAGACATAAGGAAATTATGAGATAATTGATATAAGATCACTTGTAAGTGATTAACAAGTAGATTATGAAGTGAGTTTTGATTATATAATGAAGATGATAATATACATGTGCTTAGAATCATCATATATGATAGTAAAAGCAAGATACTTGAACAATTTATAAGTTTGAGTACATGTTCATACATAACTTGAAATGGGTATTGTATGTTATGATGAAATTGGTGATTATGTCATGTAAATTGATGTTTGAAATCATGTTATCTACTAGTGGACATGAGAACTTGATTATATTAGGTGTTCGGATGAATGTCTAGTAATATGATGAAACGGATTTTACATATAGATGAAAACCCTTAGTTTTTGCATAATGAATGAATAAATTAGCTTTGATAACCGATAGCTAAGTTAAATTGATATTAATAATCACCTGAATTTGTTAAAGTGATAGAAATGAGATGAACTTGGTTAGAAATGTAGTTAAAACGGTGGCAAAAAAAAAATAACGCCTACGGGGTAATTGATGAAATGCCTAAACGAGTTATTGAACTCAATTGTGCATTTCATATGTTAAAAGGGCAGTTGACTTTTGAAAGTCAAACTGACCTATTGTCACACCCCCAAAATCCACACGCGGAGTATCACCGCCTGGAGGCGTGACTGACCAGGATCAAGCCACCAATCATATTGAACTATGTAAGTAGTAAATATAATTCAACCAAACAATATGAAAGGTGTCCAAAACCAAGGCATAGTTAAGTGTTTAGCGGAAGCATAAATGTAAAACCCATTGTAAGTATTAAGTACGAAATAAGGTAATGTACTTAGCATGGCACACACTGCCATGTCCCAAAACGACCGCGCCTCCCTGTGCAAGCTCCACGAGTACCTAACGACCTGCAAGGCTAGCAACAAATCAACAACAAAGTTGAGCGAGTTCACAGTGGGTTGTTTAGTTACAGCATTCGTTTTGTAAATCGTATGTTCGTTTATAACCCATGTATCGTGTTAATTAGTATCGCGGTCTCCCAGAGACATGTTGCGAAGATTAGTGGGGGCTTCCCATGTATTACCAGACCACGCGTATCGACTGCTACGAAAAAGTAAGAGGTGCCCTAAGTCAATGTCTATCAGCATTGACCCTTTGCCCATAGTCCATTAGTACACGCCCATTCGGGCGACACGGTGTGAGGTTTGTTAAACCTAATAGCGCTATCTACTAATGACCCGCTCGCCATAGGCCTCAGCGATTAAGTCTATAAATGAGGGACTTCAATTGATAGAGTTGATGGTCTTATAGTCGTACGTATCCTGTTGTATGGGGAATACGCAAGTTTGTAGTTACCGTTGTGTACGTAGGTTTTACGTACGTGCCCTTCAGTCCTAGGACAGTAAAAGTAGTTTAATTAGTAATGATAGTACGAGTAGTTATTCAATCCCATTCCCAACCCTTGGGAATCCCATGCCTTGGAAAGAGTGTGAACTCACCTTGGTTTGCTCGGCAGATTACACGAAAAGGGTACTTGAGTTATATGTGGTCAACCACGTCCTAACATGGTTACCATACAAGTCAGGTCTAGGTTTAAGTATTGCACGTATGATTACACATAGTTTAACAGGTTACGAACACGTATTGATCATGGCAAACACGTAGAGTATGTTAACAGTAAAAAACACACATGATATCCACATTGTGCGACTCAGATGATTGGGCTGTTGAACTTATACAAGCCCAAATCATCTTGTGTGATCCAATAATAAAGTCCAAAGACAACCGGCCCAACCTATTGTCGATCAGCATAGCTTGTGCGATCCACAATGGGTTGTGCGATCTGATCCAAACCCGGCCCAAAATAGTAATTCAATCCAAAGACTTGTGTGGCCCAAACATTTAGAAGCCCAAAAGTGACAACAGTGGTCTTGTGCGGTCCGGGTGAACTTGTGCGATTGGGTTTTGGGCTTTAAAGCCCACCTGTGTAAAAGTCCAAGTGGTTTGTGTGTGGCCCAAGCCTTGTGCGATCGGCACTATCTTGTGCGATCATGCATAACTAATCAGTACTCTGTGCTTTATGTGCTTGTACCCGGCTTGTGCGATCCACCTTGTGCGTTCAGATCAGGTCTGGTGTGACCTGATCTTGTGCGATTGAGAGGGAAACTTATGCGATTAAGAGGCTGATGTGATCAGTTACATTCTTCCTAAAATCTTGCAATCAGTTACGTGGTTTCCATTTATGAACTTTATCAATTAACAAAACTAACAGTTTTAGATCATGCAATCATCAATCAAATAAGTGTATTCTAATCGATTTCCCATGAACCCTAATCATAACATTTAAACATCTCAATCATGGCTCACAACCTAAATCACTAGCATGCTTAACAATGTAATAAACCAAACAATTCATCCATATATAATAGTCTACAGCTGATTAATCATGCAATTATTAACAACATCAAAGGATTAACAACCCTATATGATCCGTACATATCATACATGTGAGCCGATTATGTGAATATCAACATTAACCGTTTACATCATCAATCATATATCATTCCTACCTCATCATGTAGAGCATGTAGAGTACAACATCATACAATCATGAAAGCAATAGTTAAAACACTAACTGATTGGAGAAAGAACAAGGATTGATCCGGATAGAAAGCTTAGAGAGAGATGAAGGTGTTGCCGTCGAGTTTGAGAGGGAGAGAAATAGAGGTATTAGGGTTTTGTGTGTTGTGAATTATGAGGAACTAATCCTTAAGATGGGATATGTTTTCGTGTAGATAGGGGTGGGCCGAACCCTTTCTTGGGCTGCCCTATTGGTTCGGATGCAAAGGAGTGTGGCCCGAATGGGCTTGTGCGAGCGGCCAAGTATTGTGCATTTTGGGCTCGATTCTTTACATAAATTCGTTACACACAACTATATAACATAACATTTAATTAATCACAAAGTTCACATAATCATATATTGTTCAAACAAGTTACATCGAAGCACACAAAGAGAGGTTTGAAATACGAGTTGTCACACCTATAATAAGATTGAATAATAATTTCGACATAAAATCCGTAAGGTGGAATAGTCGTGATTGATAATGACTAATCTAACCATCTTACGAATTATAAATGATAGTTTGACGTTTGAAAAGCTAGGTGCAGGCTTGGGAGAGAAGCGGGTCAAACAGATCAAGTATGCGAGAAAAGCATAATCGGATGCAAGGTAAGTAAAGCTTACACCCTTTATGTAGAATACTTATTATGAGGCAAAACAGTAATTCGGTCATGAAATGGCGAATATACAACGAGTTTTTGAAAGGTTACCTTATGGTGTAATGTAACACCCCAAAATTATAAAACTTTATACTAAAATTATAAAGTATTAAACAAACAAGAACAAACTAACTAGGACAAAATAACCCAGTTAATTACAAGTCTTGTACTAACTAAAGAGTGGGTTAAAAGTAGCTAAATATGAACTAAAAGAAATTAGGGGGACTAAAAGTGTTTAAATGGAAACTAAATATAATAAAAACAAATTATTAAACATAAAACACACATTTGTGTGTGTGCTGGAAATCGATCAAACACAGGGGGCGACCCAAGCTCCCTCACAACCCTAGTTCTTGTTAAAACTTCCAAATTGAAGGTCAAAATCAAGTCCAAAACGAAATCCGAGCTTGTGTTAGTGATCCCCATTTTGAGGAGATCATAAAGTATGTGAAATTTGATAAAAATTCTCTACTTGAAATTCTCATGAATTTAGAAAATTCGAAATCTGATGATGCATGAGTATTATATAGATGAAATAGGAACATTGTAGTGTCTAGGAGTAAACCCTAGACAAGTACATGTTGAAATCATGCGTAATTCTAGTAAAATCCATGGACACCATTGTAGGTGATTAGTGGGTTATGTAGAACTTGATAAACACTAGGAAATTTGGGGTTGTTCTAGTGTAATTTGACATATGTGAGGTTATTTCAGAATTATAGAGGCTAATAATTATGTTAGATTATTTGATTGATGAAAATTTGGGCTATATGACAAGTTATGAACTTGTTAATAAATCATGTAAAATTCTGCCCTTAAAGTGTTTGTATAAATGCCTCAAAGAAGGCTTAAAGCTGAAATTTAAAGTTAAAACGCATAATTACGATGTTTCGGCAAATTATGCGATATATGATTTAAAAAGAGTTCTAAACGTGTTATGATTGAACTCTATCGGAAAGGACACCGGAGCGTCGAGTGGACAAGCCGGTGGCGACTTGCGTTTGAAGGGCGTACTTTGAAGGTATGTAACTTGACTCGTTACATTAAGTGAATTGTTATTAAATTATGTATAGTCATATTGTAGAATAGAAGTTGCGTTGATTGTAGCGACCATGTTCGTTACTTGAATCATTAGGTTGAGGATTGACAAGAAACCGTTTGGTAGTCATTGTATTGGAGGATTCCATAAGATGAGCCAACGGGTCGAATAATGGTGTAAATTATAGTGTTAGTGTTTTAATAGTTAGCGATGGCGATAACCATCACAATAGCATGAAGCCATGAGATTGCTAAGGAAATGCGAGTGATGATAAGCCCCGGATGTTGGGTACAAGGCGCCTTAGGCTTACTATTGAAACGGTAGCAAAATGAGTGAAGATAGAGTGGGTCGAACAATGGTTTAGAAATTTTTGGTCATTCGGCCCGTAAATCAAATTTTCGGTATGGTAATTGTAATAGGTACGTCGGTAATGAATTTACAGACGTATAGGAAAAAGAATCACCTAAAACGGACTTACGAGTCAAAAGTTATGGTCAATTGAAGTCGAAAATCTGAATTTCCGGAGCTGGCAGGAAATGCAGGTCAAAAACCTGCATCTGCTGGAAAACCGTTCCCCCCGCGCCACGCGACAGGATCGCATGGATCCGGCGCGACACGCGAGAGCTGTCGCGCCACGCGATAGGGCAAAATTTTATTTTTATTTTATTTTTGCATGATTCAATGATTGGAACTTGTTTATACACTCCATATAAATGTCAAGACTAACATCTTAAGTGGTTTTGACCTTAGGTGACAAAGGGGACTTTCCGGATGGCGATCAAGCAACATTTTGAAGAACCGAACACAAACCTATCAAGCTTCCGCGTTATTTTAACTTTGTTAGACAATGATAATCGATGTAGACAATTCCGCTAATCGTGTTTTGAATGTTTAACTAGTGGTTAGATGTTTGTTACTTAATCACTTTAAACTATAATTTTGTACTTGTGACCAAATCAATCACTTTATTATATAAAATCATGAATATATAATTAAATTCATATGGAAATTAGACGGTTGTTACATGTAAGCCATAAGGAATAATATGGGTAAAACGGTAATTTAGTCACGTGTAGACGAATGAAAGTTGTAGTTTAAATGACACCCTATGGCGTAAGCCATGGGTTAAATGCGTAAGAAAAGGATTTAAGCAATATGACTGTATGGTGGGAAATTTGTAATGGGTCAAATGGGTGAAATGGTAAATAAATACCATTCAGTTATAAATACAAAATGTTTTGTCATTTAGGTCAAACGGGTCGAATGGTGATGTTATCACCATTTGACAATATCGACTAATGATTGTTTGTCGAGTATTATGATCACAGGGGCGAATAGCGTAAGGAATTTGCGTTGCTATTAGTTAGCAACTTATTTGATGAGGTATTAAAATGGGTCATTGCTTTGACCCGAGCCAGGTATGTGTAATCGCTCAAACTCTCATTGAGAACTAAAGGTTCGATGAGAGTTAAACGAAGTCAAGAATGAACATTGGGTTAGCTTATTAGGTAAACCTAATAATCTAAATTATAGTCAATGCGTTTTTAGAAACATAATGATTTTTAAATAAGATTATAGCCAAAATGTGTGATTTTGGTCGAGCATGTTATTGAAAGTCCTTCATCGTAAAAGAAGGGCTAAAGTTTACCAAAACGCCCGTGAATGATAAACCGGGCAAACGACCCTTAAGGGTGGTTTGAAGATAAGTTTTATGATTGAGTAAACCTTTTGTATAAGAGTAAAAGTTAAAGGTATAAGCCTTTTTGGTCAAATGCTTCGTAATATGTCTTTTTCGTAAATTGACAAATCAAATGGTAGAATTCGGAATAAAATAGTTTACTATATTAAATCCACCACAAATATAGTTGTGGTGGAAGACAAGTAGATATCTTAATGTGGAAATAAGATGTAAGCAAAGGAGGAGTGAGATTTAAGTTTTAAATGCTTAAATCCCTTAACGGGTCAAAAGTTTTATAATTGAATATAAAGCCGAGGGCTTAAAAACTTAGAAAATTGTTAATTTGGATGTCGGATTTCAACTCTATATGATAGAGAATCAAATTGTCGTTAAAGATTCATAATAGAAAGGACTTTCAATCATGTTGGAATGTTTTTAATAAAAGAAATTTTAAAGCACGTATTTCCACTACGTCTTTTCGGTTTAATCATGATAGGGTCTTACAAGTTGGTATCAGAGCCCTGGTTTGAGCGAAACCAAGTACAAATAGGTAAGTAATTGAAATCAAACTTGTGTGCTCTTGTAACTTGGAACTCGTACAATCCGAGACTCGATCAAGACCCGAAGGTAAAATCGAATGAAAACATGTATATGTACTACACTTATATGAAAGAACTAACTGTGAGGTATATGTAAGGGTGAGCTTGGATAAATAAGAAGGACGATCCAAGGATGCGATCTAGAGCAAGCGCCAAAGCATGTGATTGGACTATCGGATCCCAGGTACACAAGTTTAATAAGTATGGGTACCGGTATTGAAAAATCTCCCGAGGTAAGGCTAATGATAAACGAATAATGTTGATGTTGCCTTGGAAAGATCCTATTGGAGATGCACGAACTGAAACCCACTTCTCTGGACATAAGGTGAAGATTACATGAAGGCACGAGGCTAGTATGTGGATTGCGCGCCTGGCAAGTGCGCAAGAAGAATATGACACTCATGATACCATGGTAATCATCACAGGTATGTTCAGTAGAATTGGGAAGTAAGTGGTTGTATGGGGAAGGAGTGTTAAGACTTCCAAGCAACTTAGGAGCACCTTACGTTGAATGTATAGTATGCAGGAAATGTATGAGTCCGTAAGTAAGAATGGACCAACCAAGTATGAATGAAAGGTTTGAATCCATAAACGGATTCAAACATAAAAGAATGAAAGGTAAGAATGAAAGGTTTGAATCCAAAGACGGATTCAAACATACAAGAATGAGAAATAAGAATGAAAGGTTTGAATCCAGAGATGGATTCAAACATAAAAGAATGAATAGTATGAGTGAAAGGTTTGAATTCATAGATGGATTCAAACATAAAAGAATGCAACGCATAAATGGAATATTGAAATCTGAGGTAATTATGGATTAAACTTATAAGAATGGAACATAATAATGAAAGGTAACATCTGTAGGCAAATACGGATCGAACATATAAGAGTAATATGTAAGAATGAAAAGACTGGAATTCGTAAGCAAGTATGAACAAAACACGTGAGAATGAAGGATCGGATTCATAAATGATTAAGAGTCGAACGAAGATGAAGGAGAAATTGCATCTCTCTCCCCAAATCTAAGGAAGGTACAAACTCAGTAAGTAAGTGTATTGGTAGCCTTACCGGGTTAGGTATGTCTTGTTAGACTAAAGTAATGTATATGTACATCTAGTGTATAAGTGAAAAACGTGTGGGAAAGGTCGTGGGTAATGAATGAAAAGTAGGTTAGAATGTAGCTACAGTTTGACCCCCTAAAAGGTCAACAAAATTGAGTTGATTAACTATAAGGCCAAATAATAGTAAAAAAACATGAAAAGTTCAGTCTATTAAACAAGCAAAATAGTGAAAAATGTCGTTGTAGTAAGAAAATATTAATTGAAAAGAGGTACAAGAATATGCTACAATACATATAGGATAAGTAAGAAGTTACAGTTTGACCTCGAAAGTAGAATTGCAGGAGTCAAACTACGTGAGTAAATGATAGGCTAAAACCCGGACGAATAGCTTAAGTATTTAGTGGAAAAGAAAGTTTTTGCAAGGAATGCTAAGATGATGAAATGACATTTTGTGAGTACGCTCGAACTGAAGGTATGTACAGAATCGTACTACAATGTGGAGTGAATTTCAAGAATGTTCACAATGATCGGCGGGTGATGCTGTACTTGAATGATTGTAACTATGGAGAGAAACATTGTCTCGAGAAGGCGACGATTAAGGTTAAATGCATATATATATATATATATATATATATATAGGGGAAGGTTCATTTGAGAAGAAAATTTTATTGAGAAGAAAAAGAATAAAAGGGTATAATTGTAAAACATTAAATAGTTTTTTTTCTCATCTCATTTATTATTATGTTTGACTAATTAATTAGTCATTAAAACTATAATCCTCCACACTAAATATTTTTGCCTACACACATCAAAAGTTATCCTACACATTTCGAAATTTATCCTACACATATTGATATTTATCCTACACAACTCGTAATTTATCCTACACGCCTCGTATTTATCCTACACTATAAATGAAATTTTATTTTTATTTTTTGTGAAAAATATGTATCTTAAAAATAAGTTACAAATTTAATATAGTTAGTTATTAAAGATGAAACTACCAATTAATGATGTATGTAAGTTTACTAATATACCCTTATAGTTACATTAAGTACACATATTAAATGAAGTCTAATGAAGCATTTCTATTGGTTGAAATTTCTTCTTTTTTCTTCTTACAAAGAATTTCTTCTCATTTGAACCCTCCACTATATATATATATATATATATATATATATATATAACTTTTACGAAAATATAGCCTCGAGAACATGGCTGGGAGGAAATTCCGATAAAATATACAAGACGGCAAGTACCGTTAGATAGTGCTAAACTTTGATGCTGGGCTAGTTGGCCATGTTCATTTGAACAAGACATTGATGAAAGAATGCATATAGGCAAGAGCTAAACAAATGAATGGATGTGATCAATCCAGATATTGCATGGACTCATGAAGAATCGGGTCGATTCGGGTCATAGACCGTTGGCTTATGCAATGAAATCAAGGTTAGTAAAATGTTTAGCTCGTGATTATGAGTAATAATTTGTATATTGAGTGTTTGACCTTTTAACGGGTAATATAAAAAGGAAATTATGTCATTAGGAGGAAAATTTTCCAAAACCTTTGAGTAAAAATTTAGGGTATTGGTTAAATGCTCGTACGATGCACACGCGCAACATACTTGCTTAGTAGGATAAGTAGTGCGTGAAGGGAGCTAATAATAAAGTGATATGAATGAGATGATTTGAGACTAACTTCAAGGTATGCATGGTACAAGTAATAATAGCAACCGTAAAACAATTCTTAATTCTCGTGTCGAATATAAATAAGTAAGTATGAAAAGGGTAGTTTTTGTTGTAGTATCAATAGATAATTGAATGTTTATAGTATGCGTATGATGATATATTGACCCTTCATATGAATATGAAAGTAATTAGATTGAACATTAGTGATGGGATGATGGGGCTTGCTCATGGTGAACAAAATGAAATATCGTATATGATATATGTATATATATATATATATATATAATGGAATAAATCGATTTACTATGATTAGTAAATGTGTGAATGTAGATGCACTCGCGCAACATACTTGCTTAGTAGGATAAGTAGTGCGTGAAGGGAGCTAATAATAAAGTGATATGAATGAGATGATTTGAGGCTAACTTCAAGGTATGCATGGTACAAGTAATAATAGCAACCGTAAAACGATGCTTAATTCTCGTGTCGAGTATAAATAAGTAAGTATGAAAAGGGTAGTTTTTGTTGTAGTATCCATAGATAATTGAATGTTTATAGTATGCGTATGATGATATATTGACCCCTCATATGAATATGAAAGTAATTAGAATGAACATTAGTGATGGGATGATGGGGCTTGCTCATGGTGAACAAAAATGAAATAGCGTATATGATATATGTATATATATATAATGGAATAAATCGATTTACTATGGTTAGTAAATGTGTGAATGTATTATACTTAATTGGGAAGGTAGGAACAAACCGTAAATTTTAGGGTTGTGCGAGCAAAA
The DNA here is from genome assembly GCF_002127325.2 of Helianthus annuus. Classification (NCBI taxonomy): domain Eukaryota; kingdom Viridiplantae; phylum Streptophyta; class Magnoliopsida; order Asterales; family Asteraceae; genus Helianthus; species Helianthus annuus. Next base: position 119,492,845 of record NC_035447.2, on the reverse strand, counting down.
ACCTTGGTATGACCACGAGTACGTTCCTACAATAGTATACATTTTAAATTAATTCAATGAATGAACCGCTAGTGATGATGTTTGCTAGGAACTAGCATTATACAATGAAAACGACATTAATAAGAGCTCTGGATCAAATTCCGACTTTTAGGTGATTATGAAAGTAAATCGCTTTATTTAAAAAGGTAGAGACAATGTGCACGATTATGTTTATTAATGAATAAAACCTTTTACCAAGATCCCGAATGTATTCATGTTGTAGTGTGCCCTTTGAATGAGTTAAATAAAAAGGTAAGAGTAGGAATAAGAAAGGTTTTGGGGACGAAACCTTTTTTAAGGGGGGGTAGACTTGCAACGCCATAAAACCTGAATATTTTATTCGCTAGTAGGTACTTTTATGTTATGTAATGTTTTAATAAAAACGTCCCAAAAATCTAATATTAAATAAATATGGCATTTACTAGATTTATGTGTGAAATAACTTAACTAGGTTTTGTCATGGCCCTCGACCCGTACCCCGGTTCGGGCGTCGCGAGGCAGATAATAGTGGTACTGGTGTTTATTAATTGGCAGCAGAATTTCATCAGGACCGGGTGTCAGGATAAATAACATCAGAGTTTTAAAATACAGAATTATTTTATTTTATAATGTTGGATCTGAGTTTCTTTTTGATTGTATTTTGTGTTTGAAGTTAAGATGAAAATGGATGAGTTGTGCAGCGGAATTAAAATGAAAACAAACTTTGCATACAATCAAATGAGAGTAATACTTTAATCAAACATCTTTTACACTATGAACCGAATGATTGAATTTAATTTCAACAACGATTACAAAGATAGATGTATGAACGCAAACTCCCCCTCAGCCCGAGCTCAGTAGTTTATTCGTGCAAAGAAGACGAATGATACAAAGAGCTAATAGAACAGTACAAAGTACTGAACTATTTATAGGCACTTGCAAACTACTGAGCATCTTTACTGACGTCACCATGAAAGTGACATCTAACCTCCTAACAAACTCTAACCTCTGATCTATACAGACACTGCTTGTGTTAACTACTGCTAATACATTCTATTACAAAACAGACTTTAGAACAGCTGCTGCAACCTTCTACTGCTGTGAACCTAGCAGCACTTGTCCGGATCAGTAGTGCTTGACTCAAGGCAGTAGATTGAATCAGCAGGACTTTAGTCTTCCATCAGATCTTTAGTTGAGCAGCAGTTATGAGACAGCAGTTTGGTAAGATCAGCAGATAGGAGGTCATCAGTAGTTGTAATCACTTTCAAGGGGAGAGATTTGTGTATCAGGATCTGCTTATTCATAATCCACTGTTCTGATCCAGTTTTGGCTTTAATTATATGTTCCTCTGATAGGGTTCAATCCCAACAATCTCCCCCTGGAACAGATAATGCCAAAACCCTTCATTATTTGTGGATACTTTATTGCCTCATTAACAGCTCCCTTATCTGACCTTTAAATTGTAATTCAAAGTCAAGGGCATCTGTATCTTCATCATCCCTGCTAAGTGGAAGATCAAGGAGATCCTGCAAATCTTTAAGACTCAGGCCAAGAGCTTGTTCCCTTGATATTTTCTCCACTACTCCACCAGACCTGAGCAAAGTCAATACGCAGGTCTGTTTGTCAGTTGCCCACTTTTGTATTTTTGAGCCTGATGGGTTTCTTGGGAGATGTTTATTTGCAGAAGTATTTGGTGAGGCTGGCCGGTTCATCACTGGCTAAGCAGTGGTAGCAGAGTTTTCCTGTTCAAGTTCTTCTTTTAACGTTCTTAACAAGCCTTCTTTTAAGACAGCATTTCCAGCAAGAATTTCTTGAACAGTTTCAGCTCCAAACTGGCTTTGTGTCCTTCTTTTGTAGATGGCAGTACCAGCTGGAGCAGTGGCTCTCCTGGTTTGCAGCTTTGATGGTCCTTTTGAAACCGCTGCTTCAGGATAGTCAGGTTTTTGAGGGATTTTTGGATCTTTCTTCCTTAATTCCTCCAACCTTTTGTAGGTTGACCTGACCACATCTTCTTTCCATCTAGCAACTTGTCTTTTGGTGCCAAATTCAGCAACAACCAATTCTTCTTTCATTCTTTTTAGTTCCAACTGCTTTTCAGGTACATTCTTTTTGAACTTTGCCCAATCAGGAGGAGTGTGAGTGACTTTCCTTTTTATCATAACTTGAATTCTGGCTGATTCAGCTTCAAGCTCTGGAATAGTCCACTCTTTGTACATGTGTCTCTCTCCTTTGTATTTCTTGTAAAACATAATGCTTTCAATGTAGTCTTTCTTCAGAGTTTCAGCTGCTCTTTCAGAAATTTGTTGACTGACATTTTTAGCAAAACGTTCTAGGGAACTAACTTGTGTGAGCAGATATTGGTAGTATCTTGATACTTCTTTGTCAGATTTCCCTTGTGTGTTTCTTCTCGAGATATCCTCTGCTTGCTTGGCCTTTATCTTTAAATATTCTTCAATGTTTTTGGGCCAGAGATATCCTTTGATTGAAGGCAAACTCCTTTTGGCAGGGTCATCCTCAGTATAGAAGGATTTTATCTCTTCTCTGACAGCTTCTAGTTCAAGAGGGAATTGAACACCTGCAGGAGGTAAGGGTTTGTGCATTGGAACTGAAGAAAGTGGAACTAGTTTTGGTATATTGCCAAGAGCTAAAGGTTTTGGAGATGGTGAAGTGACATCATCTTTGGGAATTAGCCTTCTCCTCTTTATTTGAGGAGGGACTGATGATGTTTTGGATGGAAAGGTGGTTGTAGTGGCAGTGGTTTGTGATAGACTAACAGCTGTTGGAACAACTGGTGTTCCAACCACTGTTGTCTTTACAGCAGAAGTTATAACAACTGCTGTCTTCTGCCTTTTGACAGGAGGTGATTGTGATTTTGGTGGTGATGGAGGTAAAACATTGGATGTAGTGTGTGTTGAAGTGGTGTGTGTTGATGTGGGAGCAAATGTTGAAACTACTGAGGTACCAACAACAGCTGATACACCGGGAGTTACAACAGCTGTTTTAGGTGGTGGTTTTTGAGCAGACTTTGAACGTCTGACCGGAATGGATTTGGGTAGCCTTACTTTTCTAGTAGGCTTCTTCTTTTCATCAAAGAGATTTTCATCATCTCTTGACCCTGAAGTACCCTGATCCGGATAATCCACCTTGGCTTTCTTTTTGGCCTCTCTATCCCTTTTTACACATGCAAGTGCTTCTGCAAGTGCATTTGTAGTCACATCAAGTTTCTTACTCCCATCTGGCAAAGGAATCTGTTTGGTCATATTGGAATTTTCTGGTGCGAGGTAAAGACCATCTGTTATTCCCTTCCTTCTCCATTCCTGAATTTTCTCCCCCTTTTTGGCATTATCTTCGGGGAGTTGATCAATGAAAAATACTGGTGGAGGAGCAGTGCCAGTGGAGTGCAAGATCTAAGTTTTGAGAGCCTTTAGATCAGCCTGAGTGTCTTTGTACCTAGACTCCATAGCATTTCTCAATTGTTGAACATGTTTTTCATGTTGCTGATCTGCTATTTGTGCTTGATGATGGAGAAAAGGTTGAAATAGATTCCAGAGCTCATTTGTAGCAGGTGCCTGTTGTAGAGCAGGTGCTTGAGGTGGAACAGCAGTGGATTGTACCTTTTGTACTTGTAACAACTGTTGTAGCATTTCTTTGAGTTCTTCAACAGAGTTATCAAGTTTTTCAACACGAGCCGTCAATTTCTGGTACTTTAAACCATCACCCAATTTAATGGGATCATCTGATTTCCCACGATCAGTGGTTTTATCAGTGGTAGAAGTAGGGAGTTTACTCCAAACATTAACCACTGATGTCCCTTTTTCTTGGTACTGGGGTCTTCTTCCTTCAACACTTGACAACCTTTTGATGTTGCCAGTAGGATAAATAAATCCACTGGTGGTTGGCAGAGGTGCTATAAAAGGAACTGCCTCCAAGGAAGTCTTATAGATGTAACCACTATCCAACTGTAAACTTGTAGGTTCAACAGTTGTAGTGGCTGCTTCACTTGGATTACCACAAAGAGTTACTTGTAACTCAATGGGTGTAACCTCCTCAGGTTTTGTTGGTGGGTTAGCAAAGAATGATACAGCAGGCTCAGTCATTTGTGGAGGTAAATTCTCATTGACAGGTGATTGAGAAGGACTGAGTAATGCCTGGTTCAAGTCAATTGCATCCAACAGTAATTGTGTTTTTGGTGGAATTGAGGATGAGATGGTGGGTGTAGAAAGCGGATTTGCTCCGGGCATTGAACTGTGGATGATGGAAACGAGTGTATCCAGAGCATCATAATGTGGTGGCCCTTTGTGTACAACCTGTTCTTTTTGTGAAGAAGCAGGAGGAGTTATGGTTATGGGTTGAGATATTTGTACCATCTGCTGTGAGGAAGAAGCAGCAGTGGTTTCTTGTGACTCTTGTGTTGTCACAGGCATTAACTCTGGTATCTCATCCTCCAGAGTTGCCATTTTGATTGGTTTGGGGGGTTTTTGATTTTTCTTTTTGTAAGGCTTTTTGGGTTTTGTAGGTGTGGGTTTCAAAACAGTTGGACTGCTGCTTTGATCACCTAGAGCAGTAGGCTCAGCAGCAGATACCTGAGGAGCAGTGGTTGCTGCTAAATTCTGCTCAGGTACCCCTGCTTGTGTTTTGCAAGGTGCTAACATTCGTGAAAAAGTTTCAGACGTTAGGCAGTTTATTGCAGTTATTTCACCTTGGTTTATTAAAGCTAAATCATCCTTACTGAATTTCTTTTGAAAATAATAACTTAAAAACCTTGGAAATAGTAAGAATGATTTGCTTTCAACATTATTTACCAAATCTTTAAAGATTTCCCGAGAATAATTATAATTTTCTTCTTGAAGAATTGCATATCCCAGATTTTGAATCTTTATAGGGATCTCATTAAAAGAAGTGGTTTTGTTTGACACACATAGGAGGAGGGTATGAAATAGAAATCTTGGTGCAGGAGGAAAATAACCTTTTTCTAAGGTTAGTTTCTTCATCATTGTTGCTTCATACCCTCGTTCAATGAAGTCAATATGCAACTCATTTTTAATGAAGGAAGTTTTACCTGCCTGGTCATCGAGTTGAAAGACTTCGGAGATGGATTGTGGTGTAATGTGGACAGTTTTACCCTTTATGGAAGATTGGATTGCAGTCGCAATGTCTCCTTGTTTTTCAAGGGTTGCATTCTTCCAAAATTCCCTTTGGGTCGCCAAGTAGATGGGTGCGTCGGCGGTGAGTAAAGTTTTGTACTTTGATTTTGCCATGATGGTGATAATGGAATCGAAAACATCTGTGGTTCCTGGTTTTGTGAGAAGACCCAGGAGATTGTGAGATTTTTTGAATGGAATTTCAGTGGTAGTTGCCTTTTGAGAGGCTGTTTTCGATGATTTTGATGAGGGTTTTGCAGAAAGCTTCGATTTTGTCATTTTTGAAACGAAACGATCGAAGAAATTTGTGAGAAATGAGAAGAAAAACTGCTTTGAGAAGAGAATTTTTAAGAATTCAATTCGACAGTAAAACCCTGTTTTGATGGTGAGTGGGGATGTTATAGGAAAGAGAATGAACGCTGACGTGGCAGCCGTTACAAAAGGTCTGACTGCTATGTACTGCCCACGTGACAACCACTGGTGAGAATGAAGGACAGTACTTTTGGTGAAAGCAACTGATGAAAGTAGTGGAGAGGAGGCAGTGGATGATTTTCACTAACAGTGGATAGCATATCAGTGGATAAGACACTACTTTTGAACAACAGTGGTTATCAAGGAATGAGAAAACAGAGGTTGCCTTTCAGCAGTGGGCAGTCTTTTTGAAGTAGAGCAGACTTTTGAACAATCAGTGGTTATGGCAGACTTTAAGGATTTTAATGAAATTTTCATTTTTAAGCTATTTTTAAGGATGGATTTTTGATTTTCTGAAAACATTTTGTTGCTTTTATTCATAGAAAAATAAGATGTTGCTTGTTATTCCATGTTTAGCATCCCAATCCTAGAGACCAAGCTTTCAAAGGTGGCTGTATCAAGTGCTTTTGTGAGCACATCTGCCTGCTGGTCTTTAGTTGGAACATGATGCAGAGAAATCAAACCTTTTTCATAGCAATCCCTCACAAAGTGATGTCTGATGTCGATGTGCTTTGTGGTAGAATGGGAAACTGGATTTTTGATGATATTTTCTGCTGCCTGACTGTCCAACATGAGTGGTGTCTTTAAGGCAATGATACCAAAATCCAATAACTGATTTTGAAGCCACAGGAGTTGGGCTGTACAGCTTGCAGCAGCAATGTATTCAGCCTCAGCAGTGGATGTTGAAACTGCTGCTTGCTTTTTGCTTTGCCAGGATACTAAGCAATCACCTAGAAACTGGCACCCTCCTGAAGTGGACTTCCTTGTGGTGTGACATCCAGCAAAGTCACTGTCTGAAAAACCTGAAAGCTTGATATTCCCATTAGCTGGATACCAGATACCAAGTGTGGGAGCACCTTTTATGTATCTGAGAATCCTTTTTACAGCAATGAGATTTGATTTTCTGGGAGCTGATTGACTTCTTGCACAGACACATGTTGCAAACATGATGTCTGGTCTAGATGCAGTTAGGTACAATAAAGACCCAATCATGCTTCTATAGAGTGTTTGGTCAATCAACTCATCCTTTTCATCAAACATGACCAGCTTATTTGTGGCCATGGGTGTGCTGCATGGTTTACAATCATTCATATCAAATTTGGTTAAAAGTTCTTTAGCATATTTGCTTTGATGAATGAAAGTTCCATTTTGCAATTGCTGTACTTGGAGACCAAGAAAGCATTGCAGCTCACCCATTGCACTCATTTCAAACTCAGCTGTCATGAGTTCTCTAAACTCTTCACACATTTTGGTACATGTGCTTCCAAAAATAATGTCATCCACATAAATTTGGATAATCATTAAATCTTTTCCTCTCCATTTAAGAAACAGTGTTTTATCAATGGTACCTCTTTTGAAACCATTTGAGAGAAGAAAGTTGGAAAGAGTTTCATACCAGGCTCTAGGTGCTTGTTTCAGGCCATACAAGGCTTTGTTTAGCCTGTAGACATGATCAGGATAAAATGGATCCTCAAAACCTGGAGGTTGACATACATATACCTCTTCTTGCAATGTACCATAGAGGAAAGCACTTTTGATATCCATCTGAAACACCTTCATGTTGTGGTTGACAGCAAAGGCCAGGAACAGCCTGATAGCTTCCAATCTTGCAACAGGAGCGAATGTTTCATCATAACCAATCCCCTCTTCCTGTCTGTAACCTTGAACCACAAGCCTGGCTTTGTTCTTGACAACAATGCCCCTTTCATCTGTTTTGTTCTTGAAGACCCACTTTGTGCCAATGGGACTAACCTCTTTTGGCAGTGGTACAAGCTCCCATACTTGTTGTCTCTTAAACTGTTGGAGCTCCTCTTGCATGGCTTCTACCCAGCTGTTGTCTTTTAGTGCCTCTTGGTTTCTTGACTGGCTGATGGAGTGATAGAAAACCAGCAAAAAGACAAATGTTTTGGGTTTGGCTTCTTGTGAGCACCCCTTCATTGATGTTGCCAATGATTTGATCAGGTGGATGAGATCTCAAGAAGATTAAATCTCCTTGGTATGGTATGATGGCATTTGTTGGTGAAGGTTGCAAATGTGTATCATCTGAGCTAACCACTGCTGGTGACTTTGATGACCCAGCAGTGGCTTCAAAAGGTGGTGGAATGGGTGGTAATGGAGTAGACCACTGCTGACTTTTATCCACTATTTGAGGACTTTTGTCAGCAGTGTTTGAGGATGTGGAAGCAGTGGGAAATGGGCTACTTTGGTCAACAACTGTTGATGTAGCAGTGGTTGAGCTTTCACAGATGTTTTGAACAACTGATGCTTTCCCTTTTGTGGCAGACCTTTGAGGGATGATGACTTCATACCCATAGTCTGGTGTTGTATCCTCTGATGGACCTGCACTGTTAGTCTTGACAGCAGTATTTTCAAAAGTGAATTTTTCAAGATCAAACAGTTCAGCAGGATTTGCTGGGATTTTCATTGATGAAAGTTCATTGAACTTTACATCCAAAGTCTCCTCCACTACCTTGGTCCGTGCATTGAACACTTTGTAGGCCTTGGCAGTGGTTGAGTATCCCAGAAAATAACCACAATCTATTTTGGCTGCAAATTTTGAAATGGAATCTTTTAAGTTCAAAATAAAGCATGGGCAGCCAAACATTTTGAAGTATGAGATCAGTGGTTTGATTTTATACAGAATTTCATAGGCAGTCTTTTTGTGCCTGGGGTTTATTAAAACTCTGTTCTGGACATAACAAGCAGTGTTTACTGCCTCTGCCCAGAAAGTTAATGGTAAACCTGAATCTGCAAGCATGGTTCTGGCAGCCTCAATCAAAGTTCTGTTCTTTCTTTCAACAACCCCATTTTGCTCTGGTGTTCTAGGGATGCTGTACTGCCTTACAATCCCTTTCTTCACACAGAAAGCATCCAACTCCCTATTTTTAAATTCTGTGCCATTGTCACTCCTAAAGCTTTTCACTGGAAGGTCAAATTGCTTTTCAACCTGTGTCACAAAGTCTTGCAAAATGCCTGCAGTTTCATCTTTAGAGTGCAAAAAGAAAGTCCATGTAAACCTAGAAAAGTCATCAACTATTACCAAACAATATATTTTCTTTTTAAGGCTCATGACTTGAACTGGGCCAAACAAATCCATGTGTAGCATTTGCAAACACTGGGTTGTTTTGGACTCTTCAATGGACTTGTGGGAACTTTTAAGTTGTTTTCCTTTTAAACAGGAAATGCAATGTTCAGGACATGAAAACAATTTTTGTGGCAGGCCTCTCACCAAACCATTTTTCGAAATTTCTGTTATTGTCTTAAGATTTGTGTGCCCCAGTCTTTTGTGCCAAAGTTCTGTCTCTTTGTTAGAGGCAGCTGAGAACAGACAGGCATCAGCTCTGGGACACTCTTTTGACATGTCAACAACATAAACATTGCCACTTCTTTGAGCAACAAGTTTAGTTTGACCATTTTTGATTATTGCTTCAATCTTTTTGACCATTTCTGGTCCAACAATCCTACAACAATCTTTTGTGAAGAATGACCCAAACCCTTTGTCACTCATTTGGGATACACTCAGAAGGTTGAATTTTAGATTGTCTATTAGATTGACATTTTCAAACTTTACATTGCCAGATTGCACTGTTCCAGACCCCAAAACCTTTCCTTTACTATTATTACCAAAGGATATATCACCCCCACCATGGATTTTAAAGTCTTTGAGGAGGGCTTTACATCCTGTCATGTGCCTGGAGCCTCCACTATCTACATACCAAAGACTATCAAAGCATGCAGAAGCTCCCTGCACATGAAGTAAAAGGATTAGTTCATTAAGGACTCCAAAGCCAACAGGGCTTTGGATGGAGTCTCAACAGTGTCTGACATGGATACAGTGTGATGAACAGTGGTTAAGTCAGGGGTTTGGACAGTTTTAGTACTGTTCCTTTCTAACCACTGTTGAGGGTCTTGCCCAATCACCTGCTGGTAACCGAAAGGATGCCTATTCACTCTGGGTTTAGAGGGCTTTTTGTAGACCTCATAAACATGTGGAATCCTTTGGTAAGACTGTTTTTCCTTGCCTTTTCTGAACTGATTGGCAGGGGGTGCATCAGTAACCTGAACATCTCTTTTAACAGATGTTTGGTTCAGCTGTTTTGTGACAGCTGTTTGAACTGGCACAAACAGTGGTTGTTTCTTTGTGAACTTGACAGATGGTGATGCTGATGGACTCAAGGATGTTTTAGCAAGGTACTCATTCTTTTTGATGTCAAAGTTTTTGAGATACACACATGCTTGAGTTTTGTGGTTTGTTTTACCACAAACAATGCAGCTTTCAGCTGACACTATGACACTTGTTTTGTTTATATCATAAGCTTTTAAGTGGAAACAATCTTTTGTTAGATGGTTCCTTTTCTCACAAAATTCACAAAACAAGTTATCAATTTTTTCTTTCTTCTTCCTCTTTTCAGACTCCTTTGCAGCAGAGGTTTTAACCACTGCTGGGATGTCCTTAAGAGGAATGACTTTAGCTTTTGGAACTTTAACACCATCAGTTGATGTAAAGTCCATTGGCTTGAAATTTTCAAGAATATCACACTCATCATACCATTTTGGTTTAAATTGATGATTTTCAATCTCCTCAAAAGCAGAGGGGCCCATTGGTCTGTCAAGTGTGATTTTGTTACCAAGTTTATCAGTGATTTTCACTTCTTGGCCATTCTTGTTTGTGGGGATGTACTCAGTGTACATCAGTGGTTGAAACAGATTTTCCAAAAGCAGTGTTTTCATCATCATGTTTTCTATAACCAACCCCAAATTTCACATTGCTTTTTATCTGTTTCTCAAGCATAACCTCATACCCTTTGCATGATTCCACCCATTTCTCACATGTGATCTGGGTGGACTCTAACTCCTTTTTGCAAACTTGGTATTTTTCTACCATAGTTTGGAGTTGGGTTTTGGTTATGCTTTGCTCTTCTTTCATGCTGCTAATCTCTTTCTCTTTTTCAGCCAATTTGTTTTTAAGTTCTTTTAAAGATCTTTCAAATTTGACTTCATCAGTTAAGATTTTGTTCCTAAGGTTTTCATTCACCTCTTTGATGTTAGCAAAAGCAATTATGCAATTGTCAGAACATAGTTTTTCTAGAACTTGAGGTGATACCTTGGCAGCAGCCATCATTGCACAATCACACTAAGTATTCTCTTCATCACCAGCTCTCTCTTCTTCTTCACCTGCCTTTTCTTCTTTCTTATCTTCTTCAGACCATAGATCTGTCAGTGGTTCAATCAGGGTACCTGAACTTTCTTCCAACAGTACTTCATCAGCCACAGCAGTAACCACTGCTTCAATCACCTCATCCACTGTTTCAGAGACCAGCTGTTTCTCTTCAGATTCAACACCCTTCTGTATTGACTCTAATGCCATCAAACAAAATTCATCATGAGAAGAAACATTAGAAGCATAGAGTGCAAAGTTTTCATCACTGAGGTCTTCAGGCATACTGCTCCAGTCAACAAACTCTTGAGTAAAGAAACTTTGTTGATCTGGTTGTGTTGCTACTAGAGCAGTGGTTTGTGGTGCAGGTTGCACTTGTGCCTGAGGAGCAGGGGTTTGAACATATTGAATCTGTGGAGCAGCTGTTTGGACATAATGCACTGGCACAGGAGCAACAGCATAGTGAGCAGTGTTCACATGTGCTGCTGGGGCATATTGGGCATAGTGCACAGTGTTTTGATTTTGAGGTCTAGGATTTGAACTAGGGTGAGTAATTATGGGACCAGTTGTTTGACTCCTACACTCTCTAGCAAAATGTCCTAACCTGTTACACTTATAGCACTTGATTTTCGATTTATCCAACCCAACCCTAAGATTCCCATGCAACCCTGGGAATTTTCGCCCTGTTCTTTTATAAAACTTGCTAGTTCTAACACTTAGCAAGGCCAGTTGATGCAAGATGTCCATTTCCTCTAGATCAGTGGGGTCAAAATGCTGTAAATCATTTAGTTCAAAGCTTAAATTGTCTGACATCTGGTTTTCATTTGCAGTGAATGCATAACCTGTAGAGTGAGGATCAGGGTTGTTAAAATTTGCACCAGCAGTTATGTCAATGAAGTGATCATAACCCTGATCCTTACCACTACCACCAGATTCTTCTTGACCCAGAAGAGCAGTGTTACCGAATGAATAATCATCAACGGTTTTCCCTGACTCTTGTAACTTCCTTTTCTGGTTCAACTCCCTTTCGTAGGTCAGGAGTCGACCATGGAGTTGGGTCAAGGTCAGATCCTTGAACTCAGGTGAGTTTCGGGTGACAAACGCTATTGTGTCCCATTTATCTGGCAGTGACCTGAGGAACCTGCTGTTTTGAGTTGAGTTTGTAAAAGTGGTTTTAACAAGCCTCAGTTCACTGATGAGACAACTGAACCGCTCAAATTGTTGCGTCAGTGATTCACCTTTAACATGACAAAATATTTCATACTGTTGGTTCAGGATTTCCCTATTGTTTTCTATGACCTCTTCGGTACCTCCAAACTGTTCCTTAAGTGCGTCCCACAACTCTTTGGCATTGTCACAATGTAACAATCCAGCATATATTTCGTTGGGCAGCGCTGATGCTATGATACTAAATGCTTTAGCATCTAGTTCAAACTTTTGATAATCCGTTTCAGTATAATTTTCAACAGGTTTAGGAACTTGTTTTTTAGCATCTTCAGCACTTGGCACTGTAGGAACATGAGGACCAAAGATAACGGACTTCCAACAACCTGTGCTTTGTTGAGCGAGGATGTGACCCATCCTCCTTTGCCAGATGTTGTACTCATTTCTTTTTAGCATAGGTGGTTTAAAGAGAGAACCAATGTTTTTATCGTCCTGAGATTGTGACGTCATTCTTGTTGTTTTACAGGTACTGAGAAATCAACTTTAGTGGTGATTAATCCTTACTCTGTTTTTCAATGACGAACAAACGATCAGTATCAACTGTTTTGAGCTGAACTTTTTACGTCAAAATGATTGTTAAATCAAATTTGACTGTCCAAGCTCTGATACCAATTGTTGGATCTGAGTTTCTTTTTTATTGTATTTTGTGTTTGAAGTTAAGATGAAAATGGATGAGTTGTGCAGCGGAATTAAAATGAAAACAAACTTTACATACAATCAAATGAGAGTAATACTTTAATCAAACATCTTTTACACTATGAACCGAATGATTGAATTTAATTTCAACAACGATTACAAAGATAGATGTATGAATGCAAACTCCCCCTCAGCCTGAGCTCAGTAGTTTGTTCGTGCAAAGAAGACGAATGATGCAAAGAGCTAATAGAACAGTACAAAGTACTGAACTATTTATAGGCACTTGCAAACTACTGAGCATCTTTGCTGACGTCACCATGAAAGTGACATCTAACCTCCTAACAAACTCTAACCTCTGATCTATACAGACACTGCTTGTGTTAACTACTGCTAATACATTCTATTACAAAACAGTAACTACTGCTAATACATTCTATTACAAAACAGACTTTAGAACAGCTGCTGCAACCTTCTACTGCTGTGAACCCAGCAGCACTTGTCTGGATCAGTAGTGCTTGACTCAAGGCAGTAGATTGAATCAACAGGACTTTAGTCTTCCATCAGATCTTTAGTTGAGCAGCAGTTATGAGACAGCAGTTTGGTAAGATCAGCAGATAGGAGGTCATTAGTAGTTGTAATCACTTTCAAGGGGAGAGATTTGTGTATCAGCATCTGCTTATTCCTAATCCACTGTTCTGATCCAGTTTTGGCTTTAATTATCTGTTCCTCTGATAGGGTTCAATCCCAACACATAATTATGGGGTAAACCCCTTATTTACAGGAAAATAATTTCACTGGGGAAATCCTTTAATTACAGAAAAACATGTTTTATTTCTTGTTTACTGAGCCACTAAATTAAGTTGAAGTGCTTCACGACACTTTTCTTTTCTTCACAGTAAATCACCTGAAACGTGTTTTAAAAGATTTGGTCAGCGAAAAATACTGGTGAGTGCATTCAATTTGTACCAAAGACACATTGTTATAATATACAGTATTATGAGCAATTACAATGTTTATATCAACCAATTACCCCAAATCGGTATTTGTCACTTGACCGGATCTGTGACTATGGTCATATCACACATTGGCTAACTCGTTGTCCAATGGTGAAGATTATCAAGTAGTGTATACAAAACCCCACATACCGGCAGTAATCGTAGATTACAAAGACTTAATCACTGTAATGATAACTTTGAAAACAAGTAGGGTTTTGAAAGCAATTTGATAAAAATAGAATGACTCACATTGAAGGTTTAGACTGACAGAGCTTGCCTACTGGTTAAGCTAATGAACCTAATTAAATATACAATGCAAACGAAATTAGGTTATTAACTTAATACAACATTTACGATAATCACGAGATCGAAATCCTCACAACGAATGACAAAGTATAGCCAAATATTGGCAGTACTTAAACATCCATTGGATCGGTTTTAATCGATCAGATATAATATCGTAGCAGTGATCAAGTTATTACCCTGATATCGCAGCAAAGTTCAGGCACTTCGGTTATAATTGGGGTATACTATTTAAGCAGAATTATAGAGAACAGAAGAAAAAGTTTCGAGCGAATTGAACTGTCAAATTGAAGCTCAATTTATAGCATTTTCGTGGTTGTCTCGCGCCCCGCGACTGGCCCAGGGCAGTCGATCGCCCCCCGCGAGGGACACCCCAGCTATGGCTAGGGCTGCCGTGTCACCCTATAGCTTTGACACTTGGACGACACGTGTCAATCAACGGTTCTAGATTGAAACGAGTCTCTCGCGCCCCGCGAGAGATCTCTTCTAGTGGGTCGCGACCCGCGACATAATAAAAAATCAGTTTTTTATTTGGTTTCTATAAAAATAAAGGTATACGGGTTCGATTTCTTGCCTTTTAGAGCGTTTTAGGGTGTTTTTTTGTGGGTTGTTACAGGTTTGACTAACTAGGATTAGTTAACCTAGTTTGTTTATCTACTAGTCACAAGAAGGAAAGAAATAAATTATCAAAACTAAAAGGGTTGATCTTGCACATTTTTAAAAGAAGTTTGGTTAAGTAGTGGAAGATGACAAACATCAGACATAAGTTTGATGTTGGTGTTGATGTGCGTGAAGTGTGTTATGTTTTTAATGAGTATTTAAGCCCCTTTTTACACTTTTAGCCAAGTTTTAAATTTATAAAACACGATATTCACTAACACTAAACACACATATGGGCAAGTGCACCCATCGTGGACGTAGTATAGTGTTGGTAAGATACCGAGGTCGTCCAAGGACACAAGAGCTTTTAATACCGGTTTATCCTCAACGTCTAATCAAATCAAAAAGTGAGAAAAATGTTTTAAACTAAGAAAAATAAAAACTAACTAAATGCTGAAAATAAAAATAAAATAAAAACAGATAGACAAGATGAATCACTTGGATCCGACACGTGTATTAGTATAACCTTTGATTATTTTCGCACTTTTGCACTTGTTTAAGAGATTATCTTAGTTATTGTAGTAGGCCCCTCTTTTGAAGGCGACGTTACCCTCAACCCAGTAGTTTGAGTCAGCAAGGATACAATCCTAAAGGGTCGGATTATTGAAAGATAATGAATTAAGTTATTAATGCAAATTGTGGTAGGCCCCGCTTTTGGCGGTGACGTTACCCTCGACTAAGTAGTCTGAGTCAGCAGGGATACAGTCCTAAATAGCCGGGTTATAGTATTAATAGTAGTTAACTTATGAGGGGGTCAAAGAGTTTGGATCCCCGCCATCCAATACCTATGGGCATTGAAGGAGATCCTACTAAATTTGACCCAGGTCCCAAGCAGGACCTCTAAACGCTGAACAAGGGCAAGACCCTTACCAAACCGTTCCCTTAACCCCCGACCAGGTAGCCAACATACCTCCATATAGACCGTGGAGATATGAATGGTGAAAATCTTTTATTTTATATAGACAGTAAAATAATGCCAAGACACCACGGACAAACGATAAGGAAAGATCACCTTCAACATAAGTAACTAGTTATTAAAGTCATTAATACAAAACCAAATAAAAAGTGCAAAACATTAAAAATAAAAAGTATTATACTAAACACTTGTCTTCACCAAGTGATGTAAGAGACTTAGGCAAACATGGCCTTGATTGTCAAGAACTCTTACAATCAATCTTGGATCCCGAGACGACTCACACACTCTACGATGGACAATGGATGATGGTGGTGGATGATGGTGTTATGGTGGTGGTGGGTGGTGGATGGGGTGTGAGAGAGGTGGTGTGCCAAGGGATGAGAGAGAATGAAGCCAAGCTCCTCTATTTATAGGCTGAACAGAAGGCTGGACACGGCCCCGCGTCCGCTGGACACGGCCCCGTGCCCGCCTGACACTCTCTCTCCTCATTAATTGTAATTGCGAATTACAATTAATGAGCCTGCTGTACTTTCACCACGCCCCCGTGCCCACTGGACACGGCCCCGTGGTGGGCAATGGAAGCTTCTACTGGTTTGTCTTTTCTGCTGCTTCCTGGGCACGCCCCCGTGTTCGCTGGACACGGGGCGTGTTCAGACTCTGTTTCTTCTCCTTTGCCTTGGGAGGTGCCGTTGAGGGTCCGGGCAGTCCACTTTTGTTCCTTTTCTTGTATTTTATGGTAGAATTAGTTGTCTTTTTGCTTCTTTTGTGATTTTGAGCTCATTTCATCCTGGAAATACAAAAGGAAGACAAAAACACTCTTTTTCCAACATTAGTACTTAAAAAGGGTTAGTTTTATGCCTTAATTGATGTGATTTATATGTTGCATTTTACACACATCAGTGTCGATGCAAGCCAAGGAGTCAATGAGGGTTCCTCATGGTGATGAAATGTTGAAAACCTGAAGTAAAATCCATCCTTAAACTCTCTTGCATGTGTAGAGATTCTGCATGAATAAGTTATATGAAACATGGGGTATGTTGTAGAAATCTCATTAGAGGTGATTGATAGAAAAGTATGAATAGAAAATTCGTGTACACCATAGGAATCGTGGATGGATTTATGTAGTAATCATGTCATTATCACTAATTGATCATCTATGTATATGAAATTACATGTGATTTGGTGAATTGGGTGAAAACCTTCATGTGTAGAAAGTGGGTTTGAAACATGGGTATGAGATCATGACCTTTTGAGGTTTAAGTTATAGTATTAGCTAAATTAACCTTAAATTTTGCTATGCTTGATGTAATGAGGGAAGGGAAATTGTTTATGGAAGGAACATGGTGATGGATGTCATGAACTAGGATGGGTAGGTATAAATTACTTGTACATTGTGCCTTAGATGTAGTACGCACGCCAATTGTTTGATAAAATGTCTAAGTGAAGATAATGAGTAGGATTGTATGCTAACAATAGATGAACATCTGTAGAATGTAACAATTACATGATTGATGGTAACTAAACATGAGAGTTGTATTTTAAATGGAATACATGTAGGATTTTTGGTTGGTTACATGATTTGGCCAAGATTATGCATTAGGAGCTTGTACCATGTGCTTGGATGGTGTAATGTTCACCATGTGTTTGATTGATCGTTAGTTAGGATCAAGAAGTGAATGTGTATTATGTCTATAGCATATGGACTTACTAGTAACGAATGATGTTATGATTATGTTAAATTGACTAACTTTGTATGTGGTTGTCAAATGTAGAATTATGAAAGCATTAACATGTGTATAAATGGATTATGTGTATATTGTATATGTGACTAAGTGATTATGTAGTTATAGGGGTCATACAACATGAGTATGAAATGCATATGATGTTATTACTACGGCCCGCCATATCATTCATTATGAGTGTGTGTTTATAAGTTGAAAGTATGAAAGTAGGACAATTGACCTTCATAAAGTCAACAATGCATGAGAAGCATGGTTAGGCTTTCGGGCACAATTAAGAGTAGAGAAGTCATATGTTATGCACTAGATGATTTATTGGATATGTATGATTAT
The DNA here is from genome assembly GCF_002127325.2 of Helianthus annuus. Classification (NCBI taxonomy): domain Eukaryota; kingdom Viridiplantae; phylum Streptophyta; class Magnoliopsida; order Asterales; family Asteraceae; genus Helianthus; species Helianthus annuus. Next base: position 119,475,251 of record NC_035447.2, on the reverse strand, counting down.
AACTGAGTTACGTGAATGTGAAACAAGGCGGCCATTAGTGTATGTCATATGTATGCGGTAGTTAACTAATGCAAGACAAATAATGAATGTATGGAAAGAAATGAATGTTTGTATGTATGTATGTATGGTCATATATGCTAACCATGATATGAATGTGGTGACATGAGAGGATTGGAACAATATTAGCATGGACTCAAGCATGGAAAGCTAATGGGTCAAGAGAAAGCAAGGAAGCAAGCACGAACGCGGGCGCTCAAGGTAAGTGAATTCTGAAACAAACTTCTTAGTATATAAATGAAATTTTGTTTGTATGAATGTTGGGAGTCATGTAGGAATGTTTTGGAATGTTACAGATATTTTGGGTCAGTTCGGGTTGGAACGGGACCCTGAAACGGGTTGTATGAGCTGAAACAATGGAAAAACAGCGTCGGTAACACTGAGGGGGCGTCGCCAACGGCCCCTGTGGCGTCGCCGACGCTGCCTCCTACTCCCAACACCTTAATCACCTGCCTACACAAGTAAGCTCCTGACACAAACATCCGGGGTGCGTCGTCGACGCATAATAGGGCGTCGCCAGCGCCCCTCACAAGTCCAAAATTGTTGTTTTTGTTAGTTTATCCCATCACGAGTTCCGTACCTCCTAAAACATGTTTCGTAACCTTTAAAGAGCTTCGAAAGGCGAAAATAACTAATAGGGAGTTATGTGAACTTAATTGAACTATGAAAAGGCATGCTGGGAACATAACGTTTCGGAAAGAAGGATAAGAATGTATGAAATAATAAGTCCTTCGACTTATTGATGGCACGTAGATGATTCATGACCGTTTTGATTAAATTATAGAATGAACGCATAGGTATGAATCATGGTAACAATTGTTATAAATAACCGTAGATATGCATGTTCGTAGTAGGTCCTTCATACACGAAAGAGTTGGATTAGGTGTTTTGTACATGTATTATTACACCATACGTTTCCAATGAATGAGACTTGTACGAAGATAAATATGGTGTTAATATATATAAGAATTTACGATGTTAATCGAATTGTTTTTGAGAATGAAATGAAGTGCAAGTATATTATTGTAGGCTCATCGAAGGTTAGACTTTAAGATGAAACGCTCGAATTCAGAAGGATAACTAGATGGAATCTACATGAGGATAAAACGCGATATGATCCTTTAGTTACACATTTTAGATTATATAATGTCCAAAGTACTAATAATGTGAACGTATGTGATGACTGCAGGTTGCACAGAATTACGGATCATCATCATAACGAGACGTAAGCGGTTGAAGATCGAGTCATAACACGGACTATGCGGGAGTGTGTGGTCATGTAGATAGCAAACATATGATATGTTTTAAGTATTAAATGAAACGAAAAATGTAATTGTCGTTAAAAATTCATAATAGAAAGGGCTTTCAATCATGTTGGAATGTTTTTAATAAAAGAAATTTTATGGTATGTATTTCCACTGCGTATTTTCTGTTTAATCATGTTAGGGTCTTACAAACATAACTAGTTCAAGGATACATTATTTTATAATATTAATATGCTTCAATATCCACAAAATCACAACTCCATTCACACCACAATCCAATGTAACAATGGAGTATTTATTGTAGCATGTTATATCGGCTGAAGAAGAAGATAAAGCAGAGGTGTTGATCAAGTTGGTGTTTGTAACATATTAGTAATTACAGTTACATGTTATTTTTAATACGTTTTTCAGTGTTACACATGTAACATTTATGTAGTTACATGTATATATTTATGAGATCATAGTATTTGTAACATTCGGTCTTACTATTTGTCTATATACCGTTCTTTGTTTCATAAGTAACATACTACTTACTTATCTAACATTGTTGATTTAAGCATTACCAATTTACCTAGTTATATATGTAAAAATACTCAAAACGTATGCGAGAACCATTATTACACATGTAATATACTAGCTACATATTTAACATTTTAACTAGTTACATATGCTGGTGATTAATAACGTTCAGTGTGCTAATTATTTATGTAACTTTTTTGTTTTGTATCTAACATACATTTACTTATCTAACATTGTTAATTTCTGCATTAACATTTTACCTAGTTACATATGTAAAAATCCTAAGAAAATGTAATTAACAATCGTTATTACACATATAACACATTAGTTACATATTTAACATTTTAACTAGTTACATATGTTGGTGATCGATAAGGTACGAGAGAGAAAGATGAGTTGCGAGAGAGAAAAATGAGAAATGGGAGGAAAAGATGATGTGACAGGTTTGTGAATTGAAAAGAAATGGTAATATACTGTTTGATTGTTTTGCCCTTTCTTTACTTGATGTGTAAAATGTTGTTTATATTTTGAAAAACCAAATTAAATGGTGTCGTTAACTCAATTTCACACAATCGACAAGTATACATGTCATTATGCAATCAAGTCGGCAACCCAGGATCAAATCAAGGACACAATTTAGCGGCTCTTAATAATAAACGTGTATTGAGTCTTAGTCTAATAATGTTTAGTGGTGATGATAGATTTCTATTAACTACTAAAAGTAACTAAAATGCAAATCACACAAACAAGCAATCAAACAATGGTTATTAGCGAAATCAGATAATGAGAAAGCAACTACCTAGGCAAGAATCATGTTAACTCGCTCCAATCTCTCGGGATTGGATAATTTGGCCCTAGTGTCATATAACCCTATGCTAGCTCCTATAGCATAGCATAGCATAACATAGTATAGCATAGTATCATATAACTCTATTACCAATTATGGTTTCAAGTCTCAGATTATATGTATAACCCTATACTAGGCTCTATAGTATCCTATAATATTGAGATTCCAGGATCCGTCGAGTTTGACAGAGTTTTGGCCCCGAGATAACCGGTTCGGCGATAAGAAATGAGTAGAAGTAGAATCGACACCGAACAAGTTAATTTAAACTGGTTTCTATTCAATGATTTGAAGCTACATACCCGTGAAACCAGTTGGACAACATCTCCCCTCTGGGAACCAAAGCTTGTCCAAATGAGAAACCCCTCATCCCTATATATAGGCATTGGCCATTCGTACGAACCAACACTATGTCCATTCGTACGAATGGCTTATAACTACGGATGAACCTATAGGGATGGATCAAGGGTCCATTCGTACAAATCTGTAGATTTGTGCGAATGTACTCGGACTAATATCATGTCCACTCGTACGGATGGACTCCATTCGTACGAATGTATATTTTCACTACAAAACCTTGTCCGTTTTCACTATTCTATACAATATTCAACACACGCTCTATCTAGCCTATTCATACAGTGGTGGACATACGAAATATGCACCAACAAATATAGTATACTATAGTATAATATAGTATTACAAATTAGTGATGATGTGGGAATGTTTTTAGTACTATTTTTAAATAAATAATATTTTTAAGACTTTGTTTTAGTTTCGAATGCATTAATTTTCCCGCGATTTAACACGCCACAATGATATTGTATGATGTAAATTTCTTTTTATGAGTTTCAATCTAGGCAAAATACGTGTCAGTATCTTATTTGAAGTATTTCTTTTGGTTGATCTACCGAGTACCGATGCCATACCAAAACTAACCGATAATGATCTAAACCCGTCTTTTACAATTCATGATATTTTAAGACATTTATAGTCAACCATAGGAATGAGCGTGGTACCGAAATTTGTTAAATTTGGGTACCGGTACCGAAATATTCGGTACGGTACCGGTACAGGACTGATATTTTAAGGTAAAATTCGGTATTTTACCGGTACCGATATCAAAAATACCAAAAGGTGAGTACGGATACCAAAAATTTCGGTACGAAAAATTCGGTATCGGTACATGACCGATATTTTAAGGTAAAATTCGGTATTTTACCGATACCGATACAAAAACAAAAAGTGGATATCGATGTCGAAAAAATTCAGTACAGAACTAATACCCAGTACCAAATAATCGTCGCTAGTCAACCACTCAATAAGTTATTATTGTTAGTTTTTATATTTTTTTTGTTATTCATCGATTCCGTGCTCGACGTTTGGATCGAAAGTCAGAAACCCTAGGTTGCCAAATTTTCTGCACAGGTATGTGCTCCTAATCCCCTCTCTCACTTCTACGAGATTGATTTGACCTTGCAATTCGCACAATTTTCTGCACAGGTATCAAATCGTAATCCGTTATATCCTTTTCAATTACGGTTAACCATCTTCATATATAAATTTGCATCCTGATGTAGTTTTCAATCATTCTCATCTGTGTTTTTGTATGATTTCGCACTTGTTTTGTTAGTATTGAAATTGATAGTCAATAATTTACTGTTTCCAGCCCTAGATCTTGGCTGAAACTCATATATATTGTTGCGGATCATCGTATATGTTGTTTTCGGATTGCTTATGTTATGAAACATTGGGGTTTTTTAATGCACTTGCTTAGAGTGTACTTACGAATATTGATTTTGTAAGCTAACCGAACGAACACGAATGAGGACATGTTCGTGTTCATTCATTTGGCTTTAAGATTGACCGAACATGAACATAGACAATTGAAAGCATGGCTATTTTTGTTTATGTTCGTTAGTTAAGAAAATGTGCATGTTCGTGTTCGTTTATGTTCGATCGTTAACATTCTAAACGAGCAGTTCATGAACATAAACGAACATAAATGAACAAAGATAAATGATCTTTCGTATTAAAAATATAAAACATAAACATATATGTGTGTGTGTGTGTGTGTGTATAGAGAGAGGACTTTTGTATTAATATTCAAACGGACATGAACGAACGAACATAAAGAACATAAAAGAACAAACATAAATAGACGTTCACGAACGTAATGAATGAATGAAACTTGTGTTCATGGTCGTTCGTTTAGTTAACTGAACAAGCTTTTTTGTTCATGCTTGTTCATTTATTAAATAAATAAACGAACTTTTCACCAAACAGTTCACTGAATGTTCGGTTCGTTTACAAGCCTACTAGTTGATTCATGGTTCATAAAATTTTCACCAAACGGTTCACTGAATGTTCGGTTCGTTTACAAGCGTACTAATGGATGTATGTTCATAAATGCTTGCTTATTTATGTAGTATGATCACTAAAATGTTGTATATCTTTACCTACTTCTTCAATTTCGACATCATTGGTTTGGTATGGTGGTATTTATCATTAATCGTTACTCTGTGGTGAACGCGTTGTTGTGAATAGGAACCTTTATTGCACCACATGGCTGGACAAAGAAACAGTCATGGAAAACGTTCACATTCGCAGTCAGACTACAGGGATAACGAACGAAGCAAGAGACGTAACAGCGGTGATGACAGAGGATTCAACTCTATAGGTTCAGACGATACAGTGTACCGCTACTTATGTCCTAGTAAGAAAATCGGAAGTATAATGGGAAGGGGTGGGGAAATCGTTAAACAGCTGCGGTCCGAGACTAAGGCGAAGATTAGAATCGGTGATTCAGTTCCGGGGTGCGATGAACGTGTGGTCACTATCCACAGCACGAGTGATGAAACAAATGATATTGATATGAGTGATGATCGTGTGTGTCCAGCAACAGATGCGCTTTTCAAGGTGCATGAGAGAGTTGTTACTGATGATCAAGCTGCTGATATGGATATGGATGGTGACGGAGCTCCGCAAGTTACGGTTCGCCTCCTTGTGCCATCAGATCAGATTGGATGTATTATTGGAAAAGGTGGACAGGTAGTTCAAAGTATACGGTCCGATACTGATTCTCAGATTCGGATTGTGAAAGATCATCATCTTCCTGCTTGTGCATTAAGCAATGATGAGCTCGTGCAGGTAAATCAGAATACATTTTACAGTTTATATATATATATATAGAATCAGGATAAAGAGAAAACTCCTACGAGTTGTGAGAACTTAGAGAACTCCGCCTTCCCGTGCGAGTTTTGCCCCCATTTTTTTCACACGTAGATTAAAATGTTACAAACACAGCGGTCACAGCCGTAAAAAAAGTTCGAAGTCGGCCCTTTTAAGCTGCTGTTAAAAGCTGCTTACATCAGCGTTAGCATTTACACCACGTGTAAGCGTTTTTACGGGTGGTGTAAATCACCAAAACTTTTTTTTCTTTTTTGGAAAAGTTGATTTTTTTTAGGATTTTTCGTAATTTTTTTTTGAAAAAACTTGTTGCAAGGCCGAGTTCTCTTTTTGGTAATTTTTTAAGGATTCTTGGTAAAAAAATTATAATAATTGTCCATTTGTTGTGATGATATAGATATCTGGCGAATCCTCGAACGTGAGAAAAGCACTTTTCCAAATAGCAGCTCGCCTTCACGATAATCCGTCACGTTCACAGCACTTGCTTTCGTCTTCAACACCTAACGTTTATCCATCTGGCGGTTCACTTATCGGTGCACCTCCAATGATGAGTTTAACGCCAATGGTCGGTGCTTACGGTGGGTACAAGGGTGAAGGCGGTTTCTACCCTGGACCAAGGGACGAATCTTCACCACGGGAATTCTCTCTTCGTTTGATCTGCCCCACCGCGAACCTCGGTGGCGTAATCGGGAAGGGCGGTGCTGCAATTAATCAAATTCGGCAGGAAACCGGAGCGGCGATTAAAGTCGATAGTTCAAAAGCAGAGGCAGAGACAGATTGCATAATATCTATTTCGGCAAAGGAGGTATTTGAAGACGCATTTTCTCCGGCTATTGAGGCTGCGTTACGGTTGCAACCGAAGTGCAGTGAGAGAGTTGAAAGAGATTCGGGTGTTATATCGTATACGACTCGATTGCTTGTGCCGAGCTCTCGGATTGGATGCCTTATCGGGAAAGGAGGAGCGATAATTTCGGAAATTAGGAGAAATAGCAAAGCGAATGTACGCATTCTTTCGAAGGAACAACTTCCAAAAGTCGCTGAGGATGATGATGAGATGGTACAGGTAAGCATACATATATACATATATATATACGTTTCTATGTATCATTATCATAGTTAGTAACACTTGGTTCTAATTTTTTTTCTTCGTTAGATTTCTGCAGAGCTTGATCTTTCTAAGGATGCACTGATACAAGTTACATCACGTTTGAGGGCAAATCTGTTTGAAAGAGAAGGGGCAATGTCTACGTTTGTTCCGGTTCTTCCTTATCTTCCTGTGGCGCCTGAGGTGCATGATGTTCCAAAGTACGACAGTAGAGATTCTAGAGGTTATGGGCGAGGAGGACATGATGACTCGCCCTCAGCTAATGATGGATATGGAAGCTATGGTGGTTTGCAGGTAAATGTAGTTTTTTTTTTCTCGTAATGATCAGAATAAAAACTACTTGTCATGTTGTGCTATCGATTGAATTTCACATTTTAGTTTTGTTTCTTGTGCGTGCTGTGTGCTTACTGCTTAGACTATCTCAAATTTCAGGGCGGTATCCGAAAAGGGAGGTGGGCGCAAATAAAAAAAATTATTTGTTTAACTTTCTTGTTTTTTGTTTTAAATTTATATAGAGTGCATTAGTAACTAGTACATTATGTGCATTACTGACTTGTACACTATATTTATTATCAATTTTAGAACATTTTATATGCAGTAATCAGGTAAAATGACAAACATATGTATTTTTTTGTTTTAAAAACATTAATTTATATAATTTTTACATTAGTTTTCAAAAAATTGTTATTCAATACTTTACTCTATTCAAATTATCTTTATAACAAAGTATTTGTTTCTATAATAAGTTATATAAATTTTTTATATAGTTTGATTTGGTAGAATAATAATTTTATTATGAAAAATAAATTTAAAAGTATTGATGATGGGGCACTCTTATGTGTTTTAGTTATGTATGATGACATTCTTAACCTTTCTTATTCCGATGCACTGATGCAGGCATGATAAGCAATCTAGCTTAACAAAGGAAACACATACGTCTTTAGTCAACTGGTTGTTTAGTACTTCCTCTCTAACAGTCTCTTTTTGTGTTCGTTTTTATTTCTCAGGGGCGCAGTGGTGGTGATGTCTACGGAGCTTACGGTAGTTATTCTTCTGGACGCAGTGGTAGTGCTGGGTACGTATACACTATGGTTTTTGTGTAGTAGAGATCAATCGATCATAATCTTTTACTGATGCAGACATTTGCATAATTTATTGTTGCCAGGGGTTCAAGGCACGCCCCTGCTTCTAGAAGGCGGGAGTATAATTATAATTATAACTACTGAAGGTTAGTGATGGTTTCTTCTTTATTTAGGTTTTGAACCGCCCGATATTTATCTTTAGTGGTGGTTAATGTATGAAAGCGTGTGCAGTAAAACCGAGCCTCTTATGTTAACTTAACCCTGTTTCCTTTCCATTCCCTATAAAACAGCTGAAGCCTGAAGCCAGCCTAAACAACCAGAAGACCAGTTGAACCGAACCAGTTCTGGCCCACCTTAAGAGGACAACTGAACCAGAAGACCATGTCCCGACACTATTTTACCAAGCTTTCGTTTCTTCATTTCCATAAAACCTGTGCCTTGATCATATTCCAAACCTTTGACACTTTGTATTGTTCTCTTTTTTATTGCATTGTGTGAAGATTTTCTGGTCCTTTTGAACCCATAAGAGGCGCTTTCAAAGACTAATATTACTTATAACTTGTCCATGCAATCAGGTGATTTGGTCCTTAACTCATCGATACTTTTTGCCTCGATGTTTACGGTTAACCGTTAACCCATGCTTACCCTTCCAATCATTCCTCGGTCTACCACTTGCCAAACTTTATTAGCATAGATCTGTACTATTTTTTTTTTGCTCAGATGGACAATTTCTTATTGCACTTAATGCATATGGTCATATACACACACATATGAATTGTTGTATACACACATATATTTATGTATGTAGGGGTGAGTTCAAGTTAGAACCACTAAATAATTATGAACCAAAGGAATCATTTAGTGAAATATGACTCAAGGGTTAAAAAGTGGTTCAATTGGTTCCTAATTGTTTAATGGTTCTTGGTTTCTTATTTTGACCTCCCCACGCATATGCATCTTTGTATGTGTGCATACACATATAGGTAGCTAGGTAGGTGGGTGGGTGGGTGGGTCGGTAGGTAGGTAGGTACGGCACACACATTTTATGTATGTGTTTATCTGTGGGTGTGTATTCTAAGAGAACATATAATATAAGAGTAGGTCAAGGAAGGTGTGTTTTTGTCATAAATGTCACCTATACTAGATGTCTAGTCATTTGTGTATTATTTCTTTTTGATATCCTGCAAAATATGCGCCTTGTTCCGGTGCTCACGCAGGTGGTGGTGGTGGAAAGCTAGCTAGCTTTCACCAGCTTTAATTGCATATCATGTTTATTATATGTACTATATCTATATTATCCTAATTTCTTTTGAGTACGTGCCTTTGTTTAATAACTCGGGTGAGTGAAGGATGTAGACGTGGAGGATGATTGAAGGTTTGTGCAGATGATGAGTAATCCCCTTTTGGGTTCATGCTCGGGATGGGAAGTAAGTTTTATGTTTTGAATTATTGTTTAGTATTTTTCTTCTTAACTTTTGTGATCCACTTTAGGGATTTAGATATATAAATGTTTTTGATCTTGATTCAGTGATTGTTGTGGGTATGTCTATGTTGTCTTATGGTGATTGTTTGGTAATGTGAGCGGGTTGTGAGTTTGCGTGATCATTAACATCATACAAGTCATTCTTAGATGGTATCTTAGAACAAAACTCCAAGCACCGAGGGTATGCTTTTGAGTTGTAGAATTGTCACGGTTAGTTGATTTACAAGCTGTAGGGGCTAGTTAGGATGCATATGTATAAAGGCGTTTGATAAAATAACAATGAGATAATGAGACGTGCACATTAATCAAGTTCTTTTCTAAAGCAGTCATTTGTCTACATGGCACGACTGTAGAGTTCTTGGAAGCATGTCGTTGGAGCATCCGTAACACAAGGATTCTGGTCACGCGAACGTTTAGGTGGAAATGCAGACGTGTCATTAACACATCGACTTGTATGGCCATTCCAACATAGTATAAGACAACCTAACGGTATGCAAGTGTAAGCAATTCACTTTTATCTTATATTCGAAGACCATAAATACATGCTTTAACCCAATCCAAATGAATCATAATATCATGAAGAAAAAGGATATACTTGGAACCTTCTTGGGTCTGATTCGAAAAGACAAAGCAACAGAGAACAAAAGGTTTATCTGTCGACCTTAAGTAAAGGTACAAAAGAAACCAAACAAAATTAGAGTACAAATAGAGGTTTATCTTTTTTTTAGCGGCCAATTTTATTTAATTCCCTGTCGTCTGTGGGACTTGAACCCAAGACCTTCCCTTTCCCAACCTAGGTGTTTTTAAAGGCTTTGTCTTTGCCAATGGACCACCACCCCATTGGTTAAATAGGGGTTTATCTGTCGACCTTAATCAAAGGATATGCTAATGCGTTTTGAACCTTATATGTGAATTTAAACTTATATACGCGAATATATAGAAACTAGCCATGGGTAAGACAACCAATAGAGAGAAACATCTCATATGATAACCAGAACATGATGCTTAGGTTTAGTTTTGTTAATTATCTAGCCTAATCATCAAACTTTATGGATGTGAGTTCTTAGAGCTAGTTTGCGAATTTTGGTATAAAGAGTAGATTTTAATGATACTTTATAAACACTTATTGCTAATTTTGGCATAAAGAGTAGATTTTATTGATACTTTATAAACACTTATTATTCGTTGAAATAGGCTATAATCACCATAAGAATTGATTAGTATGAAAGTTCAAGGTTTAATTGCAAGAATTATACGTATTTTTCAACACAAATGGTGATTTTGACAAATTGATTAACTATATTGTTCAATATTGTTTTTGAATGTTCAAATATAGATTCATAACCGTCCCAAAATTAAGAATCAATATGCAAGCTGATTAAACTCATTTTTGAGGTATATTTGAGACAAAAAGGCCGGGTCGGGTTGAACCGAGTAATTTGAGCTCAAATCCACTCTTAGAAACTGACCATATAGATTACAATAGTCGATTTATGATAATTAGAGTTGAACCGGTGATATTAGGGGTGTTCAAAAAACTTGCGGCTCGCGGCTCGCTCGAAACTCGCTCGGAAAAAGTTCGAAAAAAGCTCGGCTCGAAATTGGCTCGGTTGTAAACGAGCTCGGCTCGGCTCGGTTTGTAAACGGCTCAGTTTGTAAATGAGCCGAGCTCGAGTTTGGCTTGGCTCGGCTCGTGAGCCGGCTCGATAAGGTTTACATCCTTCATTTTTTTTTGTTATACATCGCTTAGAAGACAAAATTAAGGGAGTATCTCCCTTATAAAAGAAGGTAAAGACACTGTACAAAGTGAGTTAACTATTTATACTTGCATATTTAGCCATTTGGTTAAATTAAATTGCAATTATAGTCCTTAGTCTATGAAGAGATTCATTTTTAGGGCTTTTTAAGTACTAAATTTTGCGTTTCTTTGTTAGTTCAAGCTAGATCGAGCCGAGCCGAGCTAGCTCGAATTTTAATGAAGTCTAACTCGAGCCTTAAATCTCAGCTCGATTTGAAATTCGAGCTCAAACCGAGCCAGCTCGAATTGAGTTCGAACTGAGCTCGAGTTGGGTCGAGCTCGGTTCGACTCGGCTCGTTTACATCCCTAGGTGATATATATAGATGGTGAAATCGGTCATAAGATCATCCAATTGCATTTTACACTTGAGTGAACTTATTGAAATTCGAATGAAGCTTGTATGCTCACATCATTGAAACTCGATATCAAAGATCAGTTGGAGCATTAGGTGTCTTAACAACAACTTGCAAGAGTGGCAAGAGGTGTGGGAGTGAAAATTTATATCATCTTCGTTCACACCTCTTGTACAAGACACTGTTCCGTAACGAAACTGTTCCATAAAAACTTGTCTTCTTAGAATCCAACGCTATTATTACAAAAGTTTCATTGTTGCTTAAATGTGGGCACACTTAGATTTCTTACCAAAACTAAAAATAATCTCCAACAAGAGAAACTACAACTAATATTATTAAGTTGTTTCTTTATTAGAATCTTTTGCTTTTCAATTGTTGACCCTAAGCATACCGAGTTTCTAAAGACTTCTAAGGTCAGTGAAAGCGGTAAAAGTCTTTATCATGACTTGCCAAGAATATAAGAGGCAAGGGGAAGAGAGTCATTAAATTTTACTCTAGATTTAACTCCGATTACACCTCTTATACATCATACTGCACCGACTCTTACATACTTAGAATCTGATATATTTGAAACTGGTGTGTATGGGTCGGCTTGGCCAACAACAATAAGCATAACCACGATATCGGTTAACGGATAACTATAACCATAATCGATTGGATATGACAGTTTCGGTGAATCGGTTTTAAAGGTTATAACGGGCCAGTTATGAGTGGTTAATCGTTAATTTAGTCCTAGTTAAAAATAGCTTAAATTAATTTTGAACATGGAATACATTATTATTACATATTTCTATATATTAATATATTACATAGTGTTGAAAATACATATATGGTTACAAGGTTTCCAAGGCCGAGTACTCCCCGAGTAGTCGCTACAAGGTAGGTTGCCGAGACGACTTTCTTTAATTCCGCATAATTACTCGGAATCGATAAAACGCAGTCAGCCTTGGCCAGATTCGGATCTAGTAGGTCAACTCGGGCTGAGTTTGACTTAAAAAAATAAAATATAATTTCTATGCCTATCATATGAAAGAATGCATATCATTTTCATGTATTTTGTTATAAATATTAGTAAATTTATGTTATTTGACACACATAAAATTTCCGAAAACTAATTTCTTTATAATTAAACATCTCCGAGTACTCCCCTAGTGCTCTCCGCCTAGGCCTAGTACTCTCTACTCCCCGGTCGACCGAGTAGGGAGCCCCTAACGACTTTTGCAATCATGCATATAATCTATATATTAATACTGATTATTATCGAATATTCAAACAAAGTGATATCATATATTTCATAAATTCAAATAAACATTCAACCAAAAGATATGAAATAACCCATAATATTAAAAAACGTTCAACAAAAAGCACCACATATTAAAAAATGGTGAAATGTCATAAATCTGCTAAAGATTTTACTACATGTCGATTCGATTCGGTTCGGTTATGGTGGGTATGGAAACATTGATAACCAAAACCGACCTGCTATTTTCGGTTTTGAGAAAATCCATTAACCGACCCACTGGTTTTTTATTTGGTTCGGTTTTGTTGGTTAATTCGGTTTTTTTGCACTCCCCTATCTGAAAGTGATAGAAGCCTAACTAAGAGCTAATCCAACTGAAAATTCTAATAAACCTAATAATCAACACAGGATATCATCTATGTTTTCAAAACCTACTAACTTTGATGATTATATAACCTCTCTAACTAAATGTTAGGGGAGGATTTTCCAATGATCAGTGATCCTCAATTACTGTTGGGTTTAGTGATCCTCACTTCTGTTTGAGTTAGTGATCCTCAGAAGTATTGCAGGACCAGGATCATGGATCATCATAGGGATCCTTATACTAACGATTGACTGCTTTGAATATGATGTTGTTTTGCAGGAGTACGAGCTTGGACTTGGTCTTGGCGATATTCCTGGAGCATATTCCATATTTATTCCGCACGTGCATGGCTGAAGTGGACGTTATGGAGTTCGTGGAGGACTGACACAAAATGCGGAATGTTTGTTAGCTTAGATATTTTCCATTTTTAAAGGGGATAGCGAGCTAAATAGAAACACTTGGCTAATTTTAGCTTAACACACACACTCGTAACTGCTCTCACCAGCTCTTGACAATTCACTTGGCGATTACACACTTTTGTGCACATTACACTATAGTGATCCTTGTAATTAGCTCGCTATCATCCGAAGTGGTAATACATTTCTTGTCTAATCTGAGTTGGTGATCGGTAGTTTCCATCCCCTGAGGTTTTTTATGCCGGAGATCATTCATTGATCAAGGGCCTTTTCCTCGTATAAATCTCTGTGTCACTTGTTCATTACATTTCAGAGTGATCCTTAATATTGTTCATTGGTTCAAGCATCATACCTCACAACAGAAAGTTTGGTTGCATTATCATTGCTTGATTTTTGACCAAAACAGTTTGGCGCCCACCGTGGGGCAATTGGTGCTTCATTCCTAAGGAATTCTTGTTTCTGCGATCATTTCGGTTCGTTACAACCAAGCAGATGGCTTCTTCAGCGAAGAACACTTCAAGTGCAATGTCTGCGGTCAATTCATCCCAGGGCGTTCCACCTTTGCCTCCACCACCTTCTGGATTCCAGAAGAATGCTGAAAAGAAACCGACTCATATTTTCTCAAAACCTCCAACTTCTTCTGCATCTTATACTCCTACTACTAGTGATCTTTTTACTTTAATTTTGCAGATGAAGGATCACATACAACAGCAGGATAAGACTAACGAAAGGATTCTCAGAGAAATTGGAGATATCAAGAAACAGAAGAGATCGACAGAGGATCATTCCCCATTGATGCCCAGATCCTTGAATTTCGACACTCCGGTCATAACCTCTCAGCATTCTGCAGCTCCAGATGTCCAATACTTGGGTGGAACTAGAGGAATGCACTACGGATCCTCAGCAACGTCTCAGGCCTTAGGATCATATTTTCAACCAGTAGGATCCTTCTCTCAGCATCAAGGATCCTTCGTCAGCTCAGGAGGATACATGGGGACGCAGCAGGTTCAAGGATCCTCTCAGGTTCAAGGATCCTCTCAGGTTCAAGGATCCTCTCAAGTTCAAGGATCCTCTCAGGTTTTCGGATCCATGGATTATCCTCCAAGACCCCCATTCACAATGCATCAAGGATCCAATGCTCCGCAGGATCTAGGATCCTTAAGAAGTTTGCAACCTAGAAATTCTGATGTCCATCAAGGAGACTTCATTCCAATGCAAACCATTGCTTCTTCTGGTCCTTCAATCATACCAGAGCCCCGACAATATGGATTCACATCCGGGATTCCAACCTTGAATCCACTGAGAGGTAACACTTTCAATAATTCTTATACCACTAACTATGGCCTTATGCAGGATACAGGTATCAATCAAGCTATGGCTAGAGAATTACAAAAGCTCAAGGATATGATATCCGGTGTTCCAGGGTAGTTAAGCCTATTCCTGAAATTGCAGATGGGAGCCATAAGATATCTCGTTTTGCACCACCTATTTGTGATGCTGAGATACCCAAGAGGTTCCAGATACCAACCATGAAGTTATATGATGGCTCCACAGATCCTGAAGAACACATAGCTCAATACAGAGAAAGGATGGAGATTAACCCCATCCCAGAAAGGTTAAAAGAAGCATGTCTATGCAAGGGATTTGGATCCACCCTCACGGGATCAGCTCAAAAATGGCTGCTAAGTCTTCCTCCTTACTTTATTACTTCATTTGCTAATCTAGTTAACTTGTTTAATAACCAGTTTTCTTGTAGTAGAAAGTTTGAACGATTAACTAGTGATTTGTATAGGATAACACAAGGTCAAAATGAATCACTTAGAGATTATATCACTAAGTTTAGTAAGGAATCCTTAGATATCCCTAACTTGGATATAGCTACGGCTGTAGAAGCCTTTAAAATGGGTTTGCTTAGGGATTTATTATTCTATGATGATCTTGTTATGACCCCATGCAGGAATCTTGATGAAGTAAGAACCAGGGCCCTTAGGTTCATCCGGTTAGAGGATGACAAAAGGATCCAGGAAAGACTAGCAGGATCCTCAAAACAGGAAAAACAAGGATCCTCTTTCAAGAACAACAAGTTCAAATCCTACAACAAGTCTGATAACCAGAATGTGCATGTAGTGGAACAGGAAGAGGATGATGAGGATTATCCTCCAATCTCTGAATACTGTTTTTCTGTTGATAACAATGAACTGATTCATGCAATGCAGAATTTAGGTGGGAAAGCTAGGTGGCCAAGAAAAAGTGATAAACCAGCTGCTACAAAAGACAAATCAAAATGGTGTGCTTATCACGAGGATTTTGGGCATCTCACTGAAGAGTGTATTGCACTAAGAAAAGAAATTGGTTACTTGTTAAGCAAGGGGCATTTGAAGGAACTTTTGGGACGAAAGAAGTCGAGAACCCAGGATCCTGAAAGGATCCCAGAAAAAGCTCCGGCACCTCCAGCAGATGCACAAGTTATAAACTTCATTTCTGGAGGATCAGGCATTTGTGGTACTTCCTTTTCAGCAGCCAAAAGACTTGCCAAAGAAACCAAGATGGATAATGGAGACAGACCCATTCGAACATCCAGTGTTACCAAGGATAAAGTCATAACTTTTGATGAGGATGATCGTGTTGACATTCAGGAGCCTCATCATGACGGTCTTGTTATTACTCTTTTTTATTTCTAACCATTTTGTTCGCAGGATCCTTATAGATGGAGGAAGCTCTGTGAACATCATCCAGCTTGAAAGAAATCCTCATGGATCCTGATGATCCTGAATCCAAGATCTTCATAGGATCAGGGATCCTTAGCGACATTGAACAGGAGCTAATATCCTTCCTCCAAAGAAGAAAAAGTACCTTTGCCTGGAAACATGAGGATATGACAGGTATATCTAAAGATATAATTACTCATAAACTTAGCATTGACAGGTTATTCAAACCAATCCATCAGAAAAGGAGGAAGTTTGCACCAGAAAGAAATGCCATTATCCAGGAGGAGGTAGAAAAATTACTCCGAGCAGGTATGATAAGAGAGGTTAAGTATCCAAGATGGTTAGCCAATGTGGTTGTTGTTCAAAAGAAAAATGGAAACTGGAGGGTATGTGTTGATTTTACTGATTTAAATAAGGCATGTCCCAAGGATCCTTTCCCATTACCCCACATTGACTCCATGGTGGATGCTACCGCGGGTCATGAACTGTTAACTTTTATGGATGCTTCATCTGGATTTCAGCAAATTCAGATGGAACCATCTGATCAAGAGGATACAGCCTTTATGACCCCAACTGGTATATATTGTTATATTGCTATACCATTTGGACTAAGAAATGCAGGTGCTACTTATCAAAGGCTAGTCAACATGATGTTCAAGGAGCAAATTGGACACACTATGGAAGTCTATATAGATGACATGGTGGTTAAGTCTAAAAAAGCTGAGGATCACCTTAAAGACCTGGAGGAAGCATTTAATATCCTTGATAAATTTAATATGAAACTAAATCCTTCCAAGTGTCATTTTGGTGTTAAAGCAGGTAAATTCCTAGGCTATATGGTGACAAAGAGGGGCATTGAAGCAAGTCCAGAGCAAATCAAGGCTATTGTGAATATCAAATCTCCTGCCAATGCTAAGGATGTGCAAAGATTGATAGGCAGGATCGCAGCCTTAAACAGGTTCATATCCAAATCCTCAGAAAAGTGCAAGGAATTCTATAACATCCTGAGGAAGAACAAGAAATTTGAATGGACTAAGAAGCATGAAAGTGCCCTCAAAGCTCTTAAGGATTACCTATCCTCAGCCCCCGCCTTGATGAAACCAGAAAAGGGGGATATATTATCCTTATACTTAGCGGTATCCTCAAAAGCAGTAAGTGCGGTCCTTGTTAAGGATCACCAAGGTACACAACATCCTGTTTATTATCTAAGTAAGAGTTTGCTTGATGCTGAATCCAGGTATTCACATTTGGAAAAACTTATCCTTGCTTTGATTATGACATCCACTAAATTAAGACATTATTTTGAAACGCATGCCATTGTTGTTAAGACTAATTTTCCAATTAAGAATGTTCTCAGGAAACCTGAAATGTCAGGAAGGATGGCTAAGTGGGCAGTGAAGCTCAGTGCTTATGATATAAGATATAAGGCTAGAACAGCCATTAAATCCCAAGCGTTAGCTGACTTTGTGGCAGATTTCAGTAGTGACTTGCAAAGGGAAGCTGAATTAGAAGTCCAACAACTAGAGGAAACTAAGGATCCTTGGATACTCTACACTGATGGAGCCTCTAATGTCAAAGGAACTGGGCTTGGAATACTACTAAAATCGCCACAGGGGGACATAATACCCCACTCTATAGCTTGTGAGTTCCAAACTACTAACAATGAGGCTGAATATGAAGCCTTGATAGATGGTTTGCAAATTGCTAAGCATATGAGGATCAGGTATCTTGAGGTACATGTAGATTCATTATTAATCACTAATCACTTTAATGGATCCTATGCTGTTAAAGGTGAAAAGCTAATCAAATACTTAGAGATAGTCAAAGAATTGGCACTCTCTTTTGTATCTTTTAGTTTGATACAGGTACCAA
Source organism: Helianthus annuus (assembly GCF_002127325.2). Lineage (NCBI taxonomy): Eukaryota > Viridiplantae > Streptophyta > Magnoliopsida > Asterales > Asteraceae > Helianthus > Helianthus annuus. The sequence goes on along the minus strand of NC_035447.2, from coordinate 119,456,959 downwards.
GAGAAGAGAATGCAGAAGCTGATGCACTGGCCAATTTAGGATCATCCTTGAAGATCCCAGAGGATATCAAAATCCCTATTATCCATATCCTGAATCCTGCTATTAAAGATCATGTGGCTATGGAGATAGGAGAGGATTCTGCAATCATACCTAGTGATGCTCCGCAATCAGGATCCTGGATCCTCCCAATTATGAGATATATCCAACACGGAGAGATCCCTACAGGAGAAAACCCCAGAGCTTTCAAAATTAAGGTATCTCAATTTATAATATTGAATAACATGCTATACAAACGATCTCTTGCAGGACCATATCTAAGATGCATTGAGGATCCTGAAATTCAAGAAGTCCTAAAGGATTTCCATGAAGGAGATTGTGGAAACCACACTGGGGGCAGGGCATTATTCTCAAGGATCATGAGGACGGGATACTATTGGCCAACTATGAAGAAGGATGCTGTGGAATATGCCAAGAAGTGTGATCCTTGTCAGAGACATAGTAATATCCTTCACCAACCAACAGAGCTTTTGCATCCTATATCCTCTTCTTGGCCATTTATGAGATGGGGAATGGATATAGTTGGTAAGCTTCCTAAGGCACCTGGTGGAAAAGTGTTCATGCTTGCTATGACTGATTACTTCTCCAAGTGGATAGAGGCCGAAGCCTTTGCTCAAGTCAGAGAAAAGGATGTTATATCCTTCATTAAAAGAAACATTATTACTAGATTTGGTATTCCTTCTGAAATTGTATGTGATAATAGATCCCAATTTATTGGGAATAGAACTACTAACTTTTGTGACAGCTGGGGATTAAGATGATAACATCAACACCAGTTCACCCACAAGCTAATGGTCAGGCAGAATCATCCAACAAGATCATCATCAACAACTTGAAAAAGAAACTTGGATCCAAGAAAGGGAAATGGGCAGTGTTTTGGTCAAAAATCTGATGAGGATAATGCAACCAAACTCTTAGTTATGGGGTATGATGCTTGAAATGAGGAACAATGATAAGGATCACTTCAATGTAAATTGCACAAACGACACAAGGATTTATACGAGGAAAAAGCCCTTGATCAATGAATGATCTCCGGCATAAAAAACCTCGGGTGATGGAAACTACCGATCACCAAGCTCAAATTAATCAATAAATGTTTACAACTTCGGATAGTAACGAGCTAGGTACAAGGATCACTATGGGGAAATGTGTAAGAGTGTGTGAAAACTGTTAAGTGTTTGCCGAATGCTTCAAGAGTGCAGTTGTACGAGAGTGTGTGTAGCTGAAAATGGCTAAGTTTTCTAATTACTAGCTCGTCACCCCTTTAAAAATAGAAGTTAACTATGCTAACAAACTATCCGACTTTTGTGCCATGCTCCCACGTTCTCCACAACGTCCATTTCCAGTCAAACGTGTGCGAAATACCCGTGGAATATTCCATAGCAACGTTGCCAAGACCAGGTCAAGCTTGTTACTCCTGCAAAACAATACGAAATTCAAACAATCGTTAGTATGAGGATCCTTAAGGTGATCCATGATCCTGATCCTGAAGCTCTTCTGAGGATCACTATCTGTCACAGAAGTAAGGATCATTATTAGGATAACAAGTAAGGATCACGGGTTATTAGAAAATCCTCCCCTAACAATTGCCCCCAAAATATAAGGAGTAATTTGGAAAATGAACGAATTATATTTTCTTGATCTTATCCGCAACTAACTAACGGATATATAGCCGTTGATATAGAACTATCCGTTGCAATTCTGACGTCACAGAAGTGACAACCCTGCACAATCATGATTATAAATAGGAGATAGAGATAGGATCGTTTTGCATTTAAATTTCAGAGATACTCCCTTTATAATCCCATCCGAAGATAAACAGGTATTCTCTCTTCATCTTCTTCCTTCTCTTGCTCTGTTTTCTTTCTCTTTCCATCATTCTGTCAAAAATGTTGCTCCGAAACTCCCCAGCTAAGGATCACCCGAAGAACAACCCACTGAAGAGCCAGGGGATCATCGAAGATTCCATAAAAGAACGCTGTTGTTTCACCGATCCGCAGATTGATAGGATCCGCTACTGTTTCCCGGCGAATACTGTGTTTAAATCCTTTGATCCCAATGCCCTGAGTGATCATATTTCTGACAACTGGGTTGCTTTTCCTGTTACTCCGTTCACCATAGGCTATACATATCCTTTTCCAGCCTTCACCCAATCTTTCTTTTCCCTAACCGGCATCTCTTATATCCAAGCCATGCCGATGATCTAGAGGGTTTTGTATACCCTTGAAAGGGTCATCGAGCAGGAAGGGATAGACCTAGGAATGTCAGAGCTGGGAGAGCTGTATGATCTCACTACCTTTGGTTCTCATTGTTATTTGTTCAAACGTAAACATGGTGAGGAACACCCGATCTTCAAAGCTACCAAAAATGATACTAACTGGAAGCGGCGTTTCTTTTTCGTCAAAAGAGATTCTATCCCTGACGGGAAGGATCTACCCAGGAAATGGGCTACCCATGGTAGGATGGAGGATCCTGAGAAGGATCACCAGAGAACTTTCTTTACAAATAAGGATCACTGACATTCTTTTGCTTTCTTGTTATGCAGCTATCACCGTCTCACACCTCAGACTGTCTCCTGCTGCCAAAGAGAGACTCACCGCCTTCAAGAGACTTGATCCTGAAATAAGATCTTTCAAGACAACCACCCAGGATTCTCAGGAGGTATCCTCAGGCTCTGTCACGATGTCAAGTAAGTATCTTTGTTTAAAAATTCAAATAAATAGTGAAATATAAGTGAAGTAAAGATACTTATCTTGTTTTGGTTGTGTAGGTGCTGGAAAATCCACCAAGTCTGCTTCAAAGTTCAGTGTCACCGATCTCACCACCGTCAGATCCTCCAAGAGAAAGGCTCCTACCAGCCCGACAGCTTCAATCCCCAAGGCACCCCTCAAAGGAAAGGGAGTCAAGAAGAGAAAAGCCTCCGAAGCTGAGGATCTGTAAGGTCTGCCTCTGATCCGCCACCAATTCCTTGAGTACTTCAACGATGTAAGGATCACTGTCTCTGCTCGTATATCCTGCTTATATATCCTGCTGATTTGAGGATCACTTGGTCCTGATCTTATCCTTTATCCCCTTTGCAGAAATTCGCTGAGATTGAGGACTACGTTGGCCACGTTGAGGATCAGGATAGGAAGATTGCTGACCTCCAACAGGTTGCACTGCTAAAGGATCTCAAGATTGCTGATCTTCAGAAGGAACTCCAGGATGCCAAACATGAGACGGCCAAGGTGCTGATCAATGTTGACTACGAGAAGCATGAGATCACCGAAGATGCCAAAGTCTCTGCCGCCATAGCAATGTATAAGACCAAGCTGCAAATGGCCTTAGAAGCTCAGGATCCTGCCTTGAAGAGCAGCTGAGATGTGGAATGCTGGAAGGCAAGGCTGTTTGAACTGGATGATGAAGAGGAGGCTGAAGAGATCCTGACGATTGAGGCTGAAGGCAGTGGCAAGGGTCAAGGTGGTGAAGCAAGTGGAGCTGGAGGTGGTGATGCAGCGAAGGTTTAGGCTGCATGATTGGGCGATGATGGAAATTTCTAGACATAGCCGGAGCCCATTTTTTTTAGTTTGATGGTTGTTTTGTTGAACAATTTGATGGTTTGTACTGAACAATAGTTTTTAGGATTAAGGATCTAGGATCCTTCAGACAATAGGCAGGATTGCAAATGGTGGAGGGATCCTCTGTTTGGGGGATGAAGCCATTGTGATCCTGCCGCCTTTATATTCCTGCACTACTTAGAACTTATTATCATGGACACCCTTTACCTACCCCAGCGGACGGGCCACGTATTGCTGGTAGATGCTCGGGGTGGGTAATTTTGACAACCTTTTAAGGGTTAATCTTTTGTTAATAAATAAAACCTTAATCTTTTGTTGCTTATCTTGTGTTGTTATCCTTTTTGTCTCTTTAATTCTCAATTGTTTTGATGTACACTTGTTTAAATAGGTAATTTTGAATAAGTCAGAATGAAAATATTTAGGATATGATCCAAGATCAAATATCCTATATTTGAAGAATCCCAAAAAGTAATATATTTTAAGGATCATAAGTTTAGTTGTCAAATTACAAGGGTTATTCAAATAATCAACGAATAGAATTGAAATAGTTAAGGATCATACCTGAGGATCCAAGTTAGGATCCTAACCATAATCAGGATAACTATAAGATAAACCTTAGAGAGAAGTAAGGATCAAGGATCCCTAGTTGTTTAACTTCAAGGATCTGAAATAGAGCATAATTTGGGACTAAGCCAATATAAGATAAGAGTTAGCAACTGGGGACAAGCCCAAGGATAACTGGGGATAAGCCCAAGGATAACTGGGGACAAGCCCAAGGATCGTATGTAAACTGGAGTATGGCCCTAACTGGCGACTATCCAAACTTAGTGACATGACAATGCCAAAACCTTAGCTAACGTGAAAACGTTAGAAACCTTAGAAACGGATGTATGGTACGTCTACCATTATACGTAGGATCCTAGGTATAGCCAGTACAATGGAATTATCAGCCCCTAAAGCGAGTACAGGTCCCACTGCCTTGAACTATACCAGGATCATCATGCGCTACAGGCGGAACTGAGGTCAAGCCCAAATAACTGGGGTTAAACCCAAGGAACGGATTGCTTCTGTGGGTAATCAACATTTTGCTAAGGATACCTGAACTTTCAAAACTCAGAATCATGTGAGAGATGGATAAAGGACACATAATCCTTATCCTTATATGAGAAAATAAGGAAATGAAATAGTTCAAGATTAGGACATTACCAGAGTAAGGATCATTGATGCTTTAAGGATCCTTCAAGGATACCCCTAATGTAAGGATCATCTGTGCCATGAGGATCCTGCTCACATGAAATATTTCTTCAAGTGGACAGCATTCCAAGCTCTTGGTAGCAAATCACCTTCCATGGTCAGCAATCTATATGCCCCCTTTCCTGCTTCAGCTTCAATCAAATAAGGGCCTTCCCATTTTGGTGCCAATTTTCCATCAGCAGGATTGGTGGTATTCTGAAATGCTTTCCTTAATACCATATCTCCAACTTGAAACTTCCTGATCCTGACATTTTTGTTGTAAGCACCAGCCATTCTTTGTTGATAACTGGCCATCCTTATCCTAGCTAGATCCCTGATTTCTTCAATGGTATCCAGGTCTTGAGCCAAGTTCTCATCATTTACCTCAGGATCACGGGTACTTGTTCTAGCAGTTGGAACCGCCATTTCTGTTGGGATCACTGATTCTGCCCCAAATACCAAAGAGAATGGAGTCTGGCCTGTAGCATTCTTGGGGGTTGTCCTATCAGCCCAAAGCACATAAGGTAGTTCTTATGCCCATTTCCCTTTCTTGGATCCAAGCTTCTTCTGCAAATTGTTGATGATGATCTTGTTGGATGATTCTGCTTGACCATTAGCTTGTGGGTGGACTGGTGTTGATGTTATCATCTTAATCCCCCAGCTGTCACAAAAGTTAGTAGTTCTGCCCCTAATAAATTGGGAACCATTATCACATATAATTTCAGAAGGAATACCAAATCTAGTTATAATATTTCTTTTAATGAAGGATATAACTTCCTTTTCTCTGACTTGGGCAAAAGCTTCAGCCTCTATCCACTTGGAGAAGTAATCAGTCATAGCTAGCATGAACACTTTTCCACCAGGTGCCTTAGGGAGCTTACCAACTGTTAGGGCAGGATTTTTAATGACCTGTGATCCTTAATGATATCCTAACAGTGATCCTTGTTTCTGTGGCAGATAGTGATCCTCAGAAGAGCTTCAGGATCAGGATCATGGATCATCCTAAGGATCCTCATATTAACGATTGTTCTCTTTGAATTTCATGTTGTTTTGCAGGAATTACGAGTTGGACCTGGTCTTGGCAAACGTTATTAAGGAATCTTCCACGCTAATTTCGCACATGCATAACCGGAAATAGACGTTATGGAGAATATGGAAACTTAGCACAAATTACGGATAATTTGTTAGGCTAAATTTACTTCTATTTCTAAAAGGGGTAACGAGCTAGTAGTTAGGTGACTTGCCTAAATTCAACCACACACACTTATATAAACGACACTCTCAAGCATTTGGAGAGGACGACACATTTCTTACACGCTCTAGCATACTACACCATAGTGATCCTTGTACCTAGCTCGTTACCATCCAAAGTCGTAAACATTGTTTATTATATTGAAGTTTGGTGATCGGTAGTTTCCATCACCCGAGGTTTTTTATGCCGGAGATCATTCATTGATCAAGGGCTTTTTCCTCGTATAAATCTTTGTGTCACTTGTGCAGTTTACATATAAGTGATCCTTTTCTTTATTCATCATTACAAGCATCATTCCCCGTTAACAGAGAGTTTGGTTGCATTATCCTTGTGTGATTTTTGACCAAAACAGTTTGGCGCCCACCGTGGGGCAATTGGTGCTTCGTTCATCAGAAAGTTTTCTGTTGGTGATCATTCCGGATCGTTGCATACATGGCTTCATCGTTGAAGAATACCTCTACAGCGATGTCTGCGGTCAATTCATCTCAGGGCATTCCACCTTTGCCTCCACCACCTGCTGGATCTCAGAAAAATGCTGAGAAGAGACCAACTCCCATTTTCTCTAAACCTTCATCTTCTTCTGCTCCAACTTCTTCTGCTCCCACTACTAGTGATATGTTTACTTTGATTTTGCAGATGAGGGATCGTATTCAGCGACAGGATGAAACTAATGACAGGATCCTCAAGGAAATCGGGGATCTCAAGAGACAAAAGAAAACGGCAGAGGATCATTCTCCACTGGTGCCCAAATCTTTGAATTTTGATACTTCGATGATTACTTCTCAGCCATCAAAGATCCCAGACATTCAACATGTGGGTGGACCAAGAGGAGTGCACTTCGGCTCAGCAATAGTGACTCCGGCATCAGGTTCATATTTCCAGCCAGCAGGATCCTATCCTCAGCATATGGGATCCTTCGTGAATTCAGGAGCCTACTCAGGAGCACAGCAGGTTCAAGGATCCTCCTTTGTTCCAGGATCATCCCAGGTTCAAGGATCCTCCTTTGTTCCAGGATCATCCCAGGTTCAAGGATCCTCCTTTGTTCCAGGATCATCCCAGGTTCAAGGATCCTCCTTCGTTCCAGGATCATCCCAGTTTCAGGGATCCCTCCAGATGCCAGGATCCTTGAAGAGTTTGCAAACAGGAAGTTCAGATGTCCATCAAGGAGATTTTATTCCAATGCAGACCATTGCTTCCACTGGTCCCTCCATCTTCCCAGAGTCACAGCAATATGGATTCACATCCAGTATTCCTAACTTGAACCCAATGGGAGGTAAAACTTTTAATAATTCTCTTACCACTAACCATGGATTCATGCAGGATGCAGGTATCAACCATGCTATGGCCAAAGAACTGCAGAAACTGAAGGATATGATATCAAGTGTTCCAGGGGTGGTCAAACCTATCCCGGAGATTGCAGATGGAAGTCATAAGGTATCTCGTTTTGCACCACCAATTTGTGATGCTGAGATACCCAAAAGATTCCATATTCCAACTATGAAGCTGTATGATGGTTCAACGGATCCTGAGGAACACATAGCACAATACAGGGAAAGGATGGAGATCAATCCGATTCCAGAAAGGTTAAAGGAAGCATGCCTATGCAAGGGATTTGGATCCACTCTCACTGGATCAGCTCTCAAATGGCTGCTAAGTCTTCCCCCTTACTCTATTACTTCATTTGCTAATTTAGTTAACTTATTCAACAATCAATTTTCTTGTAGCAGAAAATTTGAACGATTGACTAGTGATTTATATAGGATAACTCAGGGTCATAATGAATCATTAAGGGATTACATAACCAAATTTAGTAAAGAATCCTTGGACATTCCCAACTTGGATGTAGCCACGGCTGTTGAGGCCTTCAAAATGGGATTGCTTAGGGATTCATTGTTCTATGATGATCTTGATATGACACCATGCAGGAACCTAGACGAAGTAAGGACTCGGGCACTCAGGTTCATCCGGCTAGAGGATGACAAGAGGATCCAGGAGAGACAAGCAGGATCCTCAAAACAAGAAAAGCAAGGATCCTCTTACAAGAACAACAAATTCAAATCCTATAACAGAACTGACAACCAGAACGTGCATGCTGTTGACCAAGAAGAGGATGATGAGGATTATCCTCCGATTTCTGAATATTGTTTTTCCGTTGATAACCATGAACTTATCCTTGCGATGCAGAATCTAGGAGAAAAAGCCAGATGGCCCAGAAAAAATGACAAACCAGCCGCAACTAAAGACAAATCAAAGTGGTGCGCATACCATGAGGATTTTGGGCATTTAACAGAAGAATGCATCGCATTGAGAAAGGAAATTGGATATCTGCTAAGCAAGGGGCATTTAAAAGAGTTGTTGGGAAGAAAAAAGCCAAGGACTCAGGATCCTGAAAGGATCCTTGAAAAAGCTCCAGCTCCTCCGGCAGATGCACAAGTGATAAACTTTATTTCTGGAGGATCAGACATCTGTGGTACATCCTTCTCAGCAGCTAAAAGGCATGCAAAGTGTTAGGGCTGGATTTTTACAATACATGATCCTCACATGTGATCCTAACCAGTGATCCTTGTTTCTTTGGCAGATAGTGATCCTCAGCAGAGTTCCAGGATCAGGATCACGGACCATCATAGGATCCTCATGCTAACAGTTGCTTTCGTTGAATTTAATGTTGTTTTGCAGGAATGACTAGCAGGATCCGCTCTTAGCATCACAATTAAAGGACACGTCTTTACAACTATGGCATGTGCTTAATCGGAGATGGACGTTGTGAAGGATATGGAAACTTGGCATGATTTAAGGGCGATAATTTAGGCTAGATTTACTTTTATTTCTAAAGGGGTAATGAGCTGATTATTAGTCTTTTTACCTAAAATAGGTCACCTACACTTGTATATATAACACTCTTCCTCATTCGGAAGAACGGACAACACAATTCTCACACGCTTAGACACACATTACGATAGTGATCCTTGTACTCAGCTCATTATCATCCAAAGTTGTAACCATATTTTGATATATTGAAGTTGGTGATCGGTAGTTGCCATCACCCGAGGTTTTTTATGCCGGAGATCATACATTGATCAAGGGCTTTTTCCTCGTATAAATCATTGTGTCTTTGCATATTTCTTACTAAAGTGATCCTTTACTTTTTCTATAAACCAAGCATCATACCCCATTTACATAAAGTTTGGTTGCATTATCCTTGTGTGATTTTTGACCAAAACAGTTTGGCGCCCACCGTGGGGCAATTGGTGCTTCATTCATAAGAAAACTTTCTGTTCGAAATCATTTCAAAGAATTACATGGCTTCATCATTGAAAAACATGTCCACGGTGATGTCTGCAGTCACCTCGTCTCAGAACACTCTGCCTCCTCCACCGGCAGGATCCCAGAAGAATGCTGAGAAGAGACCAACTTCTACTAACTCCAAAACTCCATCTCCTTCTGCTATGAATTTTTATATTCCCAGTACTAGTGACGTATTTACTTTGATTTTGCAGATGAAGGATCGTATGCAGCGGCAAGATGAAACTAATGAAAGGATCCTAAGGGAAATTGGAGATCTCAAAAGACAAAAGAAAACGGCAGAGGATCATTCCCCATTGATGCCCAAATCCTTGAGCTTTGATACTCCAATGATCACTTCTCAGCCATCGGGAATTCCAGACGTGCAAATTATGGGAGAATCAAGAGGATTGCACCACAGATCGACAGCAATGACTCAGGCATTAGACTCACACTTTCAGCCGGCAGGATCCTACCCCCAGCATATGGGATCCTTCATGAATTCGGGAGCCTATCCGGGAGCACAGTAGTTTCAAGGATCCTACTTTGTTCCAGGATCATCCCAGGGTCAAGGATCCTCCTTTGTTCCAGGATCATCCCAGGTTCAAGGATCCTCCTTCATTCCAGGATCATCCCAGATACCAGGATCCTTCCAGATACCAGGATCCTTCAAGATGCCAGGATCCCTAAAAAGTTTGCAAACAGGAAGTCTAGATGTCCATCAAGGGGACTTCATTCCAATGCAGACCATTGCTTCCACTGGCCCCTCCGTTATCCCCGAATCCCAGCAATATGGATTCACTAACTTGAACTCAATGGGAGGTAACACTTTAAATAATTATCTTACCACTAACCATGGATTCATGCAGGATACAGGTGTCAATCATGCTATGGCCAGGGAATTACAGAAGCTAAAAGATATGATCTCAAGTGTTCCAGGGGTAGTCAAGCCTATCCCAGAGATTGCAGATGGAAGCCACAAGGTATCTCGCTTTGCACCACCAATTTGTGATGCAGAGGTACCCAAAAGGTTCCATATCCCTACTATGAAGCTGTATGATGGTACAACGGATCCAGAGGAGCACATAGCACAATACAGGGAGAGGATGGAGATCAATCCTATCCCAGAAAAGTTGAAGGAAGCATGCCTATGTAAAGGATTTGGATCCACTCTTACTGGATCAGCTCTTAAGTGGCTGCTAAGTCTTCCCCCTTACTCTATTACTTCATTTGCTAATTTAGTTAATTTATTCAATAACCAATTCTCTTGTAGTAGAAAATTTGAAAGATTGACCAGTGATTTATATAGGGTAACTCAAGGTCATAATGAATCATTAAGGGATTATATAACTAAATTTAGTAAAGAATCCTTGGACATTCCCAACTTGGATATGGCTACGGCTGTTGAAGCCTTCAAAATGGGACTGCTTAAGGATTCATTATTCTATGATGATCTTGTTATGACACCATGCAGGAATCTAGATATAGTAAGAACTCGGGCACTCAGGTTCATCCGGCTAGAGGATGACAAGAGGATCCAGGAGAGACAAGTAGGATCCTCAAAACAGGAGAAGCAAGGATCCTCCTTCAAGAACAACAAATTCAAATCCTACCATAGAAATGAGAACCAGAATGTGCATGCTGTTGACCAAGAAGAGGATGATGAAGATTATCCTCCAATCTCAGAATATTGTTTTTCCGTTGATAATCATGAACTAATCCTTGCAATGCAGAATCTAGGTGAAAAAGCTAGGTGGCCCAGGAAGAATGATAAACCATCCGGGACTAAAGACAAGTCAAAATGGTGTGCATACCATGAGGATTTCGGGCATCTAACTGAAGAATGCATAGCTTTAAGAAAAGAGATTGGATATCTGTTAAGCAAGGGGCACCTAAAAGAATTGTTGGGAAGAAAAAAGCAAAGGACTCAGGATCCTGAAAGGATCCCTGAAAAGGCTCCCGCACCTCCGGCAAATGCACAAGTGATCAACTTTATTTCCGGAGGATCAGACATCTGTGGTACATCCTTCTCGGCGGCCAAAAGGCATGCAAAGGAGTCAAAAATGGATAATGGAGAAAGACCTATTAGAACATCAAGTGTCTCAGAGGGGAAGATGATAACGTTTGATGAGGATGATCGCATTAACATTCAGGATCCTCATCATGATAGTTTGGTTATTACTCTCTTTATCTCTAACCATTTTGTCCGCAGGATCCTTATCGATGGAGGAAGCTCAGTGAACATTATCCAGCTTGATGTTCTGAAGAAAATGGGTATTCCAGAATCAGACATCACACCAAGATCCTCCGTGCTTGTAGGATTCAGTGGAGAAACGAAGAAAACTCTGGGGGACATCAAACTCCCAATCTACGTGGAAGGATTACATAATTATCAGAAATTTTGTGTTATTGACTGTCTATCTTGTTGCAATGTTATCCTTGGCAGGCCTTGGATACATGATATGAAAGCAGTCCCATCCACCTACCATCAATGTGTGAAGCTCCCTAGCCCATGGGGAATAATCAAGATCGACAGTGATCAGCAGGAGGCTAAGGATTGTTATACCTCATCCATGAAGCCAACCTCGAAGCCAAGGGAGCAATAGCAATTACAGTATCCTCCGAGGAATGTCTTGGAGGCAAGGGAACAAGATGTGGACGAAATCCTCTTGGATCCTAGTGATCCTGAATCAAAAATCTATATCGGATCAGGGATCCTTGGCAAGATGAAAGAAGACTTAATATCCTTCCTCAAAAGAAGAAAATCTACCTTTGCTTGGAAACATGAAGATATGACAGGTATATCTAAGGATATTATTACTCACAAACTTGGCATTGACAGGTCTATCAAACCAATCCATCAAAAAAAGGAGGAAGTTTGCACCAGAAAGGAATGCCATTATCCAAGAAGAAGTAGAGAGACTACTTCGAGCAGGTATGATCAGAGAGGTAAAGTATCCAAAATGGTTAGCCAATGTGGTCGTTGTCCAAAAGAAAAACGGAAAGTGGAGGGTATGTGTCGATTTTACTGATCTGAATAAGGCATGTCCCAAGGATCCTTTCCCATTACCCCACATTGACTCCATGGTGGATGCAACAGCGGGGCATGAACTGTTGACCTTTATGGATGCATCATCTGGATTCCAACAAATTCAGATGGAACCATCTGACCAAGAGGATACAACCTTTATGACCCCAACAAGTTTGTATTGTTATATTGCCATGCCTTTTGGATTAAGGAATGCAGGTGCAACATATCAAAGGCTGGTAAATATGATGTTCAAAGATCAAATTGGACAAACTATGGAAGTATACATAGATGATATGGTAGTCAAATCAAAGAAAGCTGAGGATCACCTAAGGGATTTGGAAGAAGCATTTGATATCCTTGATAATTATAACATGAAGCTTAATCCTTCAAAATGCCACTTTGGCGTTAAGGCAGGTAAATTCCTAGGATATATGGTAACTCAGAGAGGTATTGAAGCAAGTCCGGAGCAAATTAAAGCACTAGTGAACATCAAGTCCCCTGCCAACGCTAAGGATGTGCAAAGGCTAACAGGCAGGATAGCAGCTCTGAACAGGTTCATATCAAAATCCTCAGAAAAATGTAAAGAATTTTACGATATCCTAAGGAAGAACAAGAAGTTTGAATGGACTGAGAAACATGAGAATGCTTTACAAGCCCTTAAAGAATATATGTCCTCAGCACCAGCATTAACAAAGCCTGAAAAAGGAGATGTGTTATCCTTATATTTGGCGGTATCCTCAACCGTTGTAAGTGCTGTCCTTGTTAAGGATCATGAAGGTACACAATGTCCTATCTACTATGTAAGTAAGAGTTTACTTGATGCCGAATCCAGGTACTCACACCTCGAAAAACTTATTCTTGCATTAATCATGGCATCAACGAAGTTAAGGCATTATTTTGAAACCCATACTATTGTTGTTAGAACTAACTTTCCAATTAAGAATGTCCTCAGGAAACCAGAGATGTCAGGAAGAATGGCTAAGTGGGCAGTAAAGCTTAGTGCCCATGATATAAGATATGAGCCAAGAACAACCATTAAATCCCAAGCATTAGCTGACTTTGTGGCTGATTTCAGTAGTGATCTACAAAAAGAAGCAGAATTGGAAGTCCAGCAGCTGGATGAGACCAAGGATCCTTGGATACTACACACCGATGGATCCTCAAATGTCAAGGGCACAGGGCTCGGGATACTACTAAAATCGCCACAGGGGGACATAATACCCCACTCCATAGCCTGTGAGTTCCAAGCAACTAACAATGAGGCTGAATATGAAGTCTTAATTGCTGGCTTGCAAATTGCTAAGGATATGGGGGTGAAATATCTTAAAGTATATGTAGACTCATTATTGATCACCAATCACTTTAATGGATCCTATGCTGTTAAAGGTGAAAAACTAACCAAATATTTAGAGATAGTCAAAGAATTGGCACTTTCTTTTGTTTCTTTCAGCTTAACACAGGTACCAAGGGAGGATAACACGGAAGCTGATGCATTGGCCAACCTAGGATCATCCTTAAAGATTCCAGAAGATATAAGTATCCCTATCATCCATATCCTAGCTCCTGCTATTGAAAATCAGGTGGCCATGGAAATAGAAGAGGATACTGCAGTAATCCCTAGTGAAGAAGATCAATCTTATGCAGGATCATGGATCTCACCAATCATGAGATACTTGCAAAACGGGGAGATTCCGATGGGAGAAAATCCTAGAGCTTTCAGGATTAAGGTATCTCAATTTACAATCTTAAATAATGTGCTATATAAACGATCTCTTGCAGGACCATATTTAAGATGTATCGAGGATCCTGAAATTGAAGAAGTGTTGAGAGACTTCCATGAAGGAGATTGTGGAAACCACACTGGGGGCAGGGCATTGTTCTCAAGGATCCTTAGAACAGGATACTACTGGCCAACCATGAAAAGGGATGCTGTAGAATATGCTAGGAAATGTGATCCTTGTCAAAGACACAGCAATATCCTTCATCAACCAGCTGAATTGCTACACCCCATACCATCCTCTTGGCCATTCATGAGATGGGGGATGGATATAGTTGGCAAGCTCCCTAAAGCACCTGGTGGAAAAATATTTATGCTTGCCATGACTGACTACTTCTCTAAGTGGATAGAAGCTGAAGCTTTCGCTCAAGTCAGAGAAAAAGAAGTTATATCCTTTATCAAAAGAAACATTATAACTAGATTTGGCGTTCCCTCTGAAATTGTATGTGATAATGGTTCCCAATTCATTGGAAGCAGAACTACTAACTTTTGTGACAGTTGGGGAATTAAGATGATAACATCAACACCAGTTCATCCACAAGCCAATGGTCAAGCAGAATCATCCAACAAGATCATCATCAACAATCTGAAGAAGAAGCTAGGATCCAAGAAGGGAAAATGGGCAGAGGAGTTACCTTATGTGCTATGGGCTGATAGAACAACTCCCAAGAATGCCACTGGTCAAACACCTTTTTCTCTAGTATTTGGGGCAGAAGCAGTGATCCCAACAGAGATGGTGATCCCAACTGCTAGAACAAGTGCTCGTGATCCTGAAGAGAATGCTACAATCCTGGCTCAGGATCTGGATACTATTGAGGAAATCAGGGATCTGGCTAGGATAAGGATGGCAAGCTACCAACAAAGAATGGCTGGTGCTTACAACAAAAATGTTAGGATAAGGAAGTTCCAAGTCGGAGATATGGTGTTGAGAAAAACATTCCAAAACACTATTAATCCTGCTGACGGGAAGTTAGCACCAAAGTGGGAAGGCCCTTACTTGATTGAGGCTGAAGCAGGAAAGGGGGCATACAGATTGCTAACCATGGAAGGAAACTTGTTACCAAGAGCCTGGAATGCTGTTCACTTAAAGAAATACTTTATGTGAACGTGATCCTTCAAGCATGTGATCCTTACATTGAAGTATCCTCAGAGGATCCTGGTGATGTCAGGGATCCTTACTCTGGTAATGTCCTTATCTTAAAACTATTACGTTTACTTACTTTTTACCAAAGGATAAGGATCCTGTATCCTTCATCCTCTTCTCACGAACCTTTTAAGTTATGATAGCTCAGGTATCTACAGCATATCGTCAAAGATCTTCAAAAGCAACGCAGATCCTTGGGTTCAACCCCAGTTATCCTTGGGATTATCCCCAGTTTCCGCCAGCAGCGCACGATGATCCTGATATAGTTCACGTCTTTGGGACCAGTACCCACTTCCGGGGCTGACAACCTCATCGTACTGGCTATACCCAGGATCCTACGTATAATGGTAGACGTACCATACATCCGTTCATAAGGTTTCTAACGTTTTCACGTTAGCTAAGGTTTTGACATTTTCATGTCACTAAGTTTGGACAGTCGCCAGTAAGGGCCATACTCCAGTTTACATACGATCCTTTGGGCTTGTCCCCAGTTATCCTTTGGGCTTGTCCCCAGTGATCCTTTGGGATCATCCCCAGTTATCCTTTGGGCTTGTCCCCAGTGATCCTTTGGGATCATCCCCAGTTATCCTTTGGGCATGTCCCCAGCTACTAATTTATCTTTTACATTGGCTTAGTCCCAAGATATGTTCCATTTTTCAGGTTCTCGAAGTTAAACAAATAAGGATCCTTAATCCTTATCATCCATTAAAGTTTCACTTATGGTTATCTTGATTAAAGGTTAGGATCCTAACTTGGATCCTCAGGTATGATCCTTGACTATTTTGATTATACTAAACAACCCGTACACTTTGACAACTAAAACTATGATCCTTGAAAATTTTCAATGATAGGATATTTGATCTAGGATCATATCCTAAATTTATTAAACATGGTTTGCTCAACTCTTGTTACTCTAACAAATATGTTTCTAAAAACTGGAAAATAAGAAGATAAATAAAGGATAACAACACGAGATAAGCCAGAAAGATTAAAATTATATTATTAACAAAAGGATCTTAAACCCTTTCAAAAAGTTGTCAAAAATTGCCAACCCACATTTCTACCAGCAAAACGTGGCCCGTCCACATGGGTTGGCAAAGGGTGTCCATTGTCTATGCGGTCTTAGCAGGTGCAGGAAATTAAAGGCGGCAGGATCACAAAGGCTTCATCCCCCAAACAGAGGATCCCTCCACCTTTTGTAATCCTACCTATTGTCCAAAGGATCCATGATCCTTAACCCTAAAAACTATTGTTCAAGTTACAAACCATAATTGTTTCAAACATCAACAACCACAAACAAACCACTACCAAACTCAAAAAATTGGGCTCCGGCCTAGTCTCGAAATATCCATCATCGCCCAATCCAGCAGCTCACACCTTTGCTGCTCCATCACCACCAGCTTCTCCACCCTGATCCTTGTCAGCGTCACCGCCCTCCAGCATTGGGATCTCCTCAGCTTCGTCCTCATCCTCCAGCTCTGCCAATCTTGCCTTCCAACCCTCCACGTCCCATGAGCTTTTGTCAAAGGCAGGATCCTGAGCCTCCGCAGCCATTTGTAGTTGTATCTTGTACATAGCAGTTGCGGCAGAGACCTTGGCATCCTGGATGATCTCCTGCTTCTCGCCATCCATGTCAATCAGCCTTTGAGCAGCCTCATCCTTTGTAGCCCGGAGTTCCTTCTCAAGATCGGCTATCTTGAGATCCTTTAACACGCCCATTTGTTGGAGGTCGGCGATTTGGCTTTCCTGATCCTCGACATGGCCAAGGTAGGTCTCAATCTCAGCAAGTTTCTGCAAAAGAGAAAAAAAGGTAAGTTCAGGATCAGGTGATCCTCAAAGAAGCAGGATATACAGGCAGAATACACAAGCAGGATACTCGAGAAGGATAACCAACAGGGGCAATGATCCTTACCTCATTGACATAGTCGAGAAACTGACGGCGGATCAGGGGAAATCCTTGGAGATCCTCAGAAGTCTTTCTCTTCTTCCCCTTACCCCTAACAGGTGCTTTAGGGGCCGAAGCAGAGGGACTGACAACAGAAGTCTTCTTTCTTGAAGACTTGACATTGGCAAGTTCATCAATCCCGAACTTGGAGGCAGACTTAGCAGGTTTCCCAGCGCCTACACAATCAAAACAAGATAAGTTCCCTTACTAACTAAACAATCTTACATATAACTTACTTTTTAATAAGGATACTTACTTGACATAGTGGCAGATGCGGAGGATACTTCTTGTGAATCTTGGACGGTGACTTGAAAACTTCTGATTTCAGGATCAAGCTTCTTGAAAGCTAGAACCCTCTCTCTGGCAGCAGGGGTTAACTTAAGATGAGCAATGGAGATAGCTGCACAATAAACAAAAACAAAGAAAGACATTAGTGATCCTCATCATAAGAGACAAGTCTGATGGTGATCCTTCCAGGATCCTCTATCCTACCATGGGTGGCCCACTCCTTGGGCAGATCCTTCCCATTAGGGAGGGTATCCCTCCTCACAAAGAAGAAACGACGCTTCCAGTTTGTATCATTTTTGGTAACCTTTAAAACAGGGTGATCCTCCCCGGCCTTCCGTTTCAGCAAATATCGATGAGAACCAAACGTGGTAAGATCATAAAGCTCGGCCAGCTCTGCCATCCCTAAATCAATCCCCTCCTGCTCGATGATCCTCTCGAAGGTATACAAGACCCTCCAGATCATCGGCATAGCTTGGATATAAGATATGCCGGTCAAAGAAAAGAAAGATTGGGTGAAGGCCGGAAAAGGATACGAATATCCTATGGTAAACGGAGTTGCAGGAAAGATCACCCAGGCATCTGAAACAAAGTCGCTCAAAGCAGTGGATGTGAAGGATTTGAAAACAGCATCCGCCGGAAAGCAATGACGAATCCTATCTACATGAGCATCGGTAAAGCAACATCTCTCCGCAGGAGAGTCCTTAATGATCCCTTGGCTTTTCAGGGGACTGCTCTTCTCGTGATCCTTATGGGGAGAATTTCGGAGCAACATACTTGTGGCGGAACAGAAACAGAGCAAAGAGCAGAAAAAACAGAGCAGGAAAAGGAAGAAAGAAAGGAAAAGAATACCTGATCAATCTTCGGTGGAGATTATAAAGGGAGTATATCCTGAATTTTAAATACAAATCGATCCTTACCCTATCTCCTATTTATAATCATGATTTGCAGGGATGTCACTTCAGTGACGTAATGATCGCAACGGCTAGTCCGGTTATAACGGCTAGTTACCCGAGTTGTCCGTTGAAGATAAGATCAGAACAAAATATAACTCATTTATTTACAAAATCACTCCTTATATTTTGGGGGCAAATTGTTAGGGCTGGATTTTTACAATACATGATCCTCACATGTGATCCTAACCAGTGATCCTTGTTTCTTTGGCAGATAGTGATCCTCAGCAGAGTTCCAGGATCAGGATCACGGACCATCATAGGATCCTCATGCTAACAGTTGCTTTCGTTGAATTTAATGTTGTTTTGCAGGGACATCTAGCAGGATCCGCTCTTAAGCATCACAATAAAGGACACGTCTTTACAACTATGGCATGTGCTTAATCGGAGATGGACGTTGTGAAGGATATGGAAACTTGGCATGATTTAAGGGCGATAATTTAGGCTAGAATTTACTTTTATTTCTAAAGGGGTAATGAGCTGATTATTAGTATTTTTACCTAAAATAGGTCACCTACACTTGTATATA